>NC_056738.1:408645387-408697887 GCF_019279795.1 Protopterus annectens
AAAAAACAAACCCAAACAGATGTTTAACAAATGTAGAACATTTCCAGTGAAACTAGCTAGAAAAGTATGCAGCAGACAATAAAAGTGCTATAAATAACTCATAAAAATAAGCAAAAAACAGTATACTTAATGTTATATATCACAGATCAGTTTGCTCAGTGCCCTTCCAATGATTAGCTCAGTGTGAAATGGCAGAAACACTCACAAGTTAACTTCTTAAGTAACAGAAAGTGATGGGCAGAAAGCAATATTGTACTAATTAAAACACTACTGTCCTTCCCAAATGATTCTGTGCTCATTTTGCACCAAAGCAGAACATGGCTGTTCACACCTGCTTGCCTTACACATGTCCGCAACCTGAAGTAATCAAGCATGGAGTTTCCTGCACCATTATACTTTCCCTGTCTGAGACACAGGCAGGCCTCAGCTCAAATGGAGTCCCCAGGTGAAGAACTCCATTTTTACCTACTGTATCACCCCTAACTCCGTCATGCCCCCCCCAATTCCACCTACTCCTCACTGCAGTTCTAAATACTGAGGCCCCATGTCCTTCTGTACCACCAAGGCGCTTCTCATCCTGTCCTCTGCAGTCCATTTCTGTCGGCATATTCCACACTACCTCATTTTTTGCACTCTCAGAACTCACATTTTTACTATGTCATCTCCACTATCTGATGTATAGATCAAGAAAACATATGAACCACCAAGCACAACAACAGTATTGAAGGAAAATACAGCAGTATTACTACTACTGAAAGGGGATCTTCAAACACAGCTATAAAGGGGGCGACTCTGTGCCCTTGGCAATCCTCCCCATTTTCCATAGCCCAGTCTGACGTTGAGGATTTAAACATTAAAGGACGTCAGCTAACCAAAGAAACATTCATGTATAAATATATATATATATATATATATATATATATATATGTATGTATATGTATATATTTATATATATATATATATATATATATATATATATATATATATATATATATATATATGTATACATGTTCAGCATGAGCAGAATTGTCCTTTGATCAGTATGCTTTTAAAGCTGTTCATTGATTCTATGAAAAAGATTGCTTCCAGCCTAGACAAAAAGCTATTATGCTGCAGAATGCTGGCTTCCTTCTATAACTGAATTGCTGAGCTGTAGCAAAGAGATACACTAGCTCCTTGCTAACTTTCCAAAATCACAAACACTGACTGTCAACTAGTCAGTCAAGACAGTATGACAGCGCTAAGCACTGCTACATCTTCCATCACCACACATTCTTTCTCTTTCCACTCAATTTTTCTGTGCAAAATTAGCTTACCTTTCTATTTAAAAGGAAGCCAGCACATAGTATTAAAACACCAGCTTTCATTTCTTCAACTTGCTCTGGTCACCATGACACTCACCTTTTGGGAAATCCAACCATTAAGCCCATCAACTTGCTCTACCAGTCTCCCAGTCCTGCAGACCTTACTCCTGATTCCATATCTCATGTAGATAGCCACTCCCAGCTTCCATTCTTTTTACTCTGTGCACCATTTACCAGTACGGGGGCTCTCCAGGTGTTTTCACTTTTGTCTAAATCTCAGTAACGCATGCTTTGTCCACTTACTCCTCCCCAGCATTACCACTGTCTCTGTACCAACCACTAGGTGGTGTTCCAGTATGCTTTGCTGCACTGATTTCTAGTGCAAAACTCCATGCATTCATTAAAAGCTGGGTTTGCTCTGAAACTGTTATTCTATAGGAAAGAAATTTCAAAGTTTCAAGCACCTGAATTAAGTTTTTTTGACTTAAAATACAGCTTTCTTTGAATTACTGCGTTTTGTCTTCTGACGTGTAAAGAATGTCTCTCCTATTTGTATATTCTGTTTCAGAAATAATACACAAAAAGCAGATATTTATTTGTTGTTTACTTCTCCTTGAATGACTCTGGTGAAGTATATTATGTTTAAAAAATGTATGTAAACAGGTGGCTTTCCTTTCCTTCCCCTTTTCTTACTAATTTGGCTTATATATTTATTTTTTAAAGGTATATGCATGCAGCTAGGGTTTGACTTTTACCCATTTTCCTTCTAATCTCTCTCATACTTACTGAACAATTTAACGGTATATATCCACACTAGATGGGGGAATTCCTTCTTTCCCCATTACCTCCTTTTTTTCAGCCTTTCAGTTTCTGTGTCTGACACTAATATACATCTTTTTCTATCCATGTTGTCAAAGTATTACTCCCAGTTTCAATGCAAGTTTCTTCTACATTTTCAAATTTTGTACAAGCAGTGAACAGTTTAATACAGACATTGAAAAATAATGCTGTCTACTGTTTTAAATAATAGCACACTTTCATCTTCTGTTGTGAATTCAGATTCCTTGTACCTAAATTTGGTACAACAACAATATTAAATGAATTGTGAAGTTGTCAGATGTCCAGCTTAACACATATGTTATATCAGAAGCCTGACATTCTCTTCTGCTAAGTTTGTAGACTGGACAGTGTTTTTACCTGGGCTGCTAGCTGTCAGTTGGCAATATTATGTTGTCAGTCAGGTAGGAGCTAGAAGTAGCCATCTGAGCTATAAGGGGATTCATTATACATTGTTTCATGTCTCAGGTCATAATCTAGACATAAAAGTATATTTGTTTTTTCTAGAGGGCAGTAGAAAACCTTTGTTTCATAGAAATACTGCTTTACATTTCCAGAAATAAATACATCTTATCTACCCAATAGGTTGTGTTGTTCTACAGTTTGTCTTGAAGAGCTGTGTGGTGATGTCACTGCTATTACCTGAAATGCTTCATCTGGGAGTGTGATACTTGCTGGATGCAGTGGCGTGTGTCTGTAATCCTAATTACTAAGGAGGCTGAGACTGTCGGATTGCTTGAGTTCAGGAGTTCTAGCCTGCTGTGTTCTATGTTGAACAGGTGTCCACACTAAGTTCTGCATCAATATGGTGATTGTAAGGAAGCCTATAATCACCAGGTTGTATAATGAGGGGTGAACTGGCCCAGGCTGGAAACAGAGCAGGTCAAAGTCCCCAAGTTAATCAGTAGTGGGACTGGATCTGTGAATAGTTGCAGTAGTGCAGCCTAAACAAAATAGTGGCACGCAACCTTTTAGTAAAAAAAAACAGTGTACACAATTAAATTTTAGTCATAATTTTTCTTTAAACCAAACATGTACACATTTTCCAACTTAAATTAATGGTATATTCACAAGAAAAAAATACTGTGAACCACATCGTGGTTTCTTTCATTTACTACCACCTGAAAATGTCCTTTTTAATGGCATCGCTTGTTTTTATCTTCCTGGGCTTTTCTGCTTGTACCTTATATGTAGCATATACAAAGCTATCCTCACAGACTGCCTTTTAAGTTTTTTTGCTCCTTTGTTTTTGTACCAGGGCTGAATGGCGATACAAGCATTATGTTTGAAAGCAAACTTTAGTTTGCAGATGTATTATAAAAACAAGAAATCAGGGAAGTAGATACCAAACAGGAGAGGATCCAAGACTGAACCCTGTGGTACTCCACTTGTCACTGGTCTGAAGTCGGATTTGGAGTCTGCTACTTTCACAGCGTGGGTTCTGTCAGTGAACCAGTTGGCAACCCATCTTGTGACATAGGGATTTATACCTAGTTTAGTGAGTTTATCTATAATTCCAGAGTGGGGGATGGTGTCAGAAGCCTTGGCGAGATCTAGATACGCTGTGTGAACCACCTTACCCTCATCTACATCTTTGGTGACCGCTTCAAAGAAGTCTATCAGGTTTAGCAGACACCATCTGCCTTTTACAAACCCGAACTGGGTGGGGTCCAGAGTTTGGAGATTACCAGTGTCATTGTTTATAAGTTCCATGATGATACGTTCCATAGCCTTGCAGACCAGGCTCATCAGGCTAATGGGGCAGTAGTTCCCGGAGTCCATTGTGGCTCCCCCTTTGTGGAGTGGGATAACTGTCGCTGTGCGCCATTCAGTGGGCACAAAGCCAGAGGTAAGGTTATGACTGAACATGGTACTTAGGTGGGGTGTCAGTTCGTTCTGTAGTTCATGTAGAATACAGCCTGGGATGCTGTCAGGTCCCATGGATGCTGTGTTCTTGGCTATGGAGAGGGTGGTTGTTACCTGTGAAGCCATGATTACAGGAACTTTGCATTCTTCCGGTATGGAGATAGGACCTTTAGGGGGTGAGAGGGGGGTAAAGTTAGCACTGAACCTATCTGCCAGGATGTTGGCGATATCAGTTGGTTCTGTACATTTAGTGTCATTGTGCTGTAAGGGTCTATATCATATGAGCGAATTGCACAAATTGTGAAAGCTCATAATATCGAATGTACCGGACCTCGAAGTGCTTTTTCTGAGATCGTGGTACAGTGAAGAATGGGATATTTGCCCTTTCCTCGCTGTAGTGCAATCTCAGAGTTGGAATACATATTTAGCAGGGGGGTGTGCAGGCACAGCCCACCACAATAGGAAGTTTGAGTTCCGGTACGTTCGATATTATGAGCGTTCGCAATTTGTGCGATTCGCTCATATGCTATAGACCCGTGCTGTAACTCAGAGCAGATCTGACTGTTGCCATTGAGATTCTTGACATAGCTATGGAATGCTTTGTGGTTGTCTTTAGAATCAGTGGCAATTTTGTTTTTGTAACTAGCTTTGGAGGATTTTATGAGGGATCTCAGCTTCTCCCTGAGGCTGAGCAGGGAGTTCCTCCAATCATGGGATTTTACTCTTTTTTGCAACAGTTTCTTTCTTCTGTTGTAGTGTTTGTTTATGGCAGGGGACCACCAGATTGGCTTCCTCTTTTTGGAGAATAGCATCTTGCTTCTGTTAGGGATTGCACGATCCATGCACTCATGTAAGTGCTTATAAGGTGCATTTGCATAGGATTCAGCAGTCATACCTCTATTGTCCATCTGCATGGGTGTCGTGAAGTTTGCCACTTCTGTCTTAAGAAGTGTGAAGTTGGCTTTGGAGTAATTTTTTACGGTGGTTTCCCTAATGGGGTGTGGGGGCGGGATGTGGATGTCTAGGGCGATTAGCTTGTGGTCAGATCTGACCAACGAGGAATTGACCTCTGGTGTGGAACAGCGGTTGCCCATGTTGGTAATGACCAGGTCTAGGATATTGCTGCCCCTGGTGGTGGTGTGAATAAGTTGATCCAAGGCATTGGAATTTATGAATTTCAGAAAACGTTGAGCAAAAGAGTTGGTACATGAGTAGTTTTCCCAGTTAATGGTGAGGTAGTTGAAAGCACCCATTATTAGGGTGTTAGGTTGCACCCTAATATTTTCCAGTGTATCAACAAATGAGGAGTGGGAATCCTGGGGCATGGTGGGGGATCTGTAGCAAGCTACAATTTGGATTGCGGTCTTGCCCAGACTTAGTTGCCCTTGGATAATCTCGGATGCATTATGCTGAGCAACTAGCCTGGAGGTGTGGATATCCTTAATGAATATGCACACGCCTCCGCCTTTAGTGTTTCAGTCCAGGTTAGGTGGCCGAAAGGTGTGGTATGAATTATAGCCTGGTAATGCCGGGTGCACTCTGGAGCCTTCTACCAGGTCTCTGTCACTGCACAGATGTCGATGTTCTCGATCTGAAGGAGTGCCTCCAGTGAGTGCATTTTGAGGTTTAGACTTCTAGCATTGAGTAGCATTACCCTCAGATTTTGCTTGCTTGTACGTGTTACGGTGGTGAATTTGACATTTGAACCTTGCCTAAAAGAGGCACTATAGGGGTGGCAAGAGCCTTAGCTAGTATCCAGAATCCCAAGGGCGACAGGTGCAGGCCATCTCTGGCAAAGCATCATGGTCTGTCGATCATGTCATCCCAGGCAGACAGATACTGGATCCCCTTAGAATGACACTAGAAGCTTAGCCAATTGTTGAAGTCAATCATTTTGTCCTTGTACTGTGGTATCATTCTGGGTGATGGCAGGATGCTACGCAGGGCTAGGGTCATACCTGCCTGGGCTACAAGATTGGACAGCTCCTCCATGTCTCTTTTCATGTAGTCCAGGGAGGTACGTCTCAGGTCATTCACACCAACATGGACAATGACAGAGTCATGTTTGTACTTGTTGTGGAGTGACCTGAGTGCATGCATTATGTGGCGGATCCTGGCACCCAACAGGCAGCTGACAATAACTTTCTCCTTGTTTAGCCTGGTGAGTGGAACATCAGTGTGCCTGACTATAGACTCACCTATGACTAGAGTGTTGGGTACTTTCTTATGCCTTATGGGTTGTGGTTGAGTGGCACACTGAGTTTGTGGGCTATGTGTCATTTGGGTTGTGTTGGGGGTGGAGGTTGCTTGAGTTTCTGCTTTGGGGGTCCCTGTTGCTTGGGCAGATTTTTATTGAGAGCCTCCGTGAATGTAGGTGTGCGTTTTGTGTTTCTTTGTGTGTGTGTTTTGGTGGTGTAGGTTTTGAGAGACTATGTGAAGAGTGTGGTGTGGTGCAAGTGTTTACCTTCTTCTCTTGACTGTCTAGTCCAGTCTTGGGTGAAGAGAGCTTTGCTTCCAGTTTGGCTATATAAGTGCATCTCTCACAGGTTGTAGTGTTGGGTGGTAGGAGGAGAGGGTTGTCTGTGTACATGAGGCAATTGCTGCATTGCCCTTAGATGCCCAGATTCATCAGGTAGACAGAAGAAAAGACTGGGAACTGACCCTTAGACATGCCTGGATAGGTGCCTATTTATTAAGTATAAAGACTGCTTTTCTCTTGACAAGTGAGGAAAGTTGAGTGCTGTAGTAATTTGTAGATTATTTAGGGCTTACAACGAGTTCTGAACAAGTGCTGAACTCAAAGAAACAGATTTGATTGCTAAAACTAAAAAGCAGGCTAGTTCTAAGGGAAAATTCGAAGATCAGACTTTATGGCACTGGGAATAGTTTAACGCTAGCTAAGTGGCGATGCATAAAGTGTTTTTTTTGTTTAGGGAAGCTACCTAGTGCTTACCACTCCCACTGACAAGCTAGAAGGCTTCCCTCCAACACAGAAAGACTTGGGGGCTCAGAAACTTACAAACAGTCCTGAATACAGAAAATCTGTATCTGGACTAGACTACTTACAGGAAAGACAGGAAACAAGCTTGGAAAAAAGTGTTTTTTTTTTTGTAAAGTGGAAAAGGAGAAAGGAGGAGCAGAAAAAATTTCAATGTTAAGAAACTAAATGGTTTGGCCTTCTCAAATGTTCTCCCTGTATTAGGTATAATAAGGTAACGACACTAGACTGGGAGGTGTCCCAGATCACATTTACAGTAGGGGTGGGCAACTGCAAAGCCACCAAGTATAAGAAGAACACGATACCAACAGGGAGGGAGGGTGGGAAACAAAACTCAAAACAAAACTCAGAACAAACAAACCCAAACAGATGTTTAACAAATGTAGAACATTTCCAGTGAAACTAGCTAGAAAAGTATGCAGCAGACAATAAAAGTGCTATAAATAACTCATAAAAATAAGCAAAAAACAGTATACTTAATGTTATATATCACAGATCAGTTTGCTCAGTGCCCTTCCAACGATTAGCTCAGTGTGAAATGGCAGAAACACTCACAAGTTAACTTCTTAAGTAACAGAAAGTGATGGGCAGAAAGCAATATTGTACTAATTAAAACACTACTGTCCTTCCCAAATGATTCTGTGCTCATTTTGCACCAAAGCAGAACATGGCTGTTCACACCCGCTTGCCTTACACATGTCCACAACCTGAAGTAATCAAGCATGGAGTTTCCTGCACCATTATACTTTCCCTGTCTGAGACACAGGCAGGCCTCAGCTCAAATGGAGTCCCCAGGTGAAGAACTCCATTTTTACCTACTGTATCACCCCTAACTCCGTCATGCCCCCCCCCAATTCCACCTACTCCTCACTGCAGTTCTAAATACTGAGGCCCCATGTCCTTCTGTACCACCAAGGCACTTCTCATCCTGTCCACTGCAGTCCATTTCTGTCGGCATATTCCACACTTCCTCATTTTTTGCACTCTCAGAACTCACATTTTTACTATGTCATCTCCACTATCTGATGTATAGATCAAGAAAACATACGAACCACCAAGCATTGCATTGAAGGAAAATACAGCAGTATTACTACTACTAAAAGGGGATCTTTAAACACAGCTATAAAGGGGTGACTCTGTGCCCTTGGCAATCCTCCCCATTTTCCATAGCCCAGTCTGACGAGGATTTAAACTTTAAAGGACGTCAGCTAACCAAAGAGACATTCATGTATATATATATATATATATATATATATATATATATATATATATATATATATATACACACATGTCCAGCATGAGCAGAATTGTCCTTTGATCACTATGCTTTTAAAGCTGTTCATTGATTCTATGAAAAAGATTGCTTCCAGCCTAGACAAAAAGTTATTATGCTGCAGAATGCTAGCTTCCTTCTATAACTGAATTGCTGAGCTGTAGCAAAGAGATACTCTAGCTCCTTGCTAACTTTCCAAAAACACAAACACTGACTGTCAACTAGTCAGTCAAGAAAGTATGACAGCGCTAAGCACTGCTACATCTTTCATCACCACACATTCTTTCTCTTTCCACTCAATTTTTCTGTGCAAAATCGGCTTACCTTTATATTTAAAAGGAAGCCAGCACATAGTATTAAAACATAGCTTTCACTTCTTCAACTTGCTCTGGTCACCATGACACTCACTGTCAAAGGAAAAAACTTCAAAGACCAATACATGTAAGGTTCAGGTTAAGGCACTTTAATTCTTGCTGCAAGGAGACAAAAACATGCATGCAAAAATACAGAGTTCGTCTAACTAAAATCAGGAAGTGAAACCATTCTTATACTATTCTTATAAGACACTGCCTAGTGAAGCTGACGTAGTTAATCACAAGTTTACAATATTGTTTTTCACAGCAGATGTTGCTCATGATTTTCTGCTGATACGTCATAACACTTCTAGATTCATGAGAAAACTTTGGAAAAATAACATGGCCTTGGAGACCAGCAGCTAGTTGCAATTATTTCTACAGTGCTGTGTTACATTTCAAGGTACTCTACTCATTTGAGCCCAAAGCAATCACAGATTATAGTTCATATTCTTCAAGCGGTCTTTGTTCCACTTTATCTGCCCTTCCTGCAGCTGGTTATGTTCTCATAACACAGACAGGGCTAATTGCCTAAGTTTAATAACATTATAGAAAGCAGTATTGCTCTATTCATTATTTTCCTAATCAAGGAGAAAACCATCTGCTTCTCAGTACATTTCCTAAGACATAAACAAGATTTTAGCTGCGCTGACAAAATACATGGTCAGAAAGCATTTGCCATTAATATGGATTTGTTCAGCATAAAGCAGAATAAATGTATTAACCCTTTTGGGCTTCTAAAAAGGCACTAATGCTCACATAGTAATACATCTTTTTTCTAACATTTCCCCCCTATTAATACTTTTATTCTACTTTCAAAAGCATAAACGATTTGTTTCTTTTCCTAACATCTTCCATTTTGGATTTGCAGTTAAGAAAGTCATTCAGTTTAACTTATGAAAGCATCTCAGTCTTCAATAGTTCATCAAGCACAGTACCTTGGTATAAGGTTTCAGAAACCGACAAATCTATAAAATCTTTGATCAATCTTTTCATGCAGGGGATGCCACAACAAACACATACTCCCAACAGGAACATTCCTACACAAATAGCAATCAAGATTTTCATTAGGATGGAACCCCACCCCCAAACCATTTCTGGAAAAAGTCCGTCAGTGGGTTTGGGCCTGGTTTGGTCATGGTCGACACTTGCTGAATCACCTCACGATGATTGTCTATCTCATGCTGGTTGTCAGGAATATACGAACAGCATTCTTCTTGGATTAAAGCACACGTACCACCTCTCACCGCTAGGGTGAAGTCAAGAGCCATGCGGTTTTGAAGCACCACAGTTCTCATGGCATTCAGTTCATCAGTCATTAATTCGAGAGCAGAAAAAGTTGCATTGCTCATTACTTCGAGGAGTTTAGACAGTTTTCTCAGCTCCCAAATCGATTTTACTGCTCCATATGCAGGTAATATGCCTGTCCACGATATGACGGTGTCACTCAAGTCCATATGTGTTAGTTTATCACCCATGGAATGATCATTTCTCCAGCCCACCTCGATCTGTCCCACTGGATTCTCAGGTTTCCTGACAGGTTTGTTGGTGACCTCTCATGCTTTTCGCATTTTACCTTGAGGCAAAACTGCAGTGTGTGTCGTATGGCCAGAACAAGGTAACCCAAAAAACAACTGCCGGACCAATTCTCAGGTAACCATTTATAGGCCTTTTTACCACATACAAAATAACAATCTTCCACCTTAGTAGTAACTTTACTATTAACATATGCTTGCCCTGCATGAAACATTTTCTTGTTTATTATAGAAAGTTGCTTAAAAAGAACAGGATTATGTTGTACTTCATTAATTGTTCTGTGCATTGATTTAAGAAACGAGTCATAGTCTGTATCACAAATAGAACCTGCATTATTAGCTTTGGTGTAACATTTGTAAGGAACAGTCATATTGCAATTACTTCAACCCACCTGGACAGTATCATTTTTATAAAAACACACAATTCCCTTTTGTGTAACAGGCAGGTGCAGTGCTATTTTATCTTGTGATTTAACAGTCATAGTATCATAAACCAAGTTTCCCAGGTCTCATTGACCCCTAGGGGGATTGCAGTCATTAATAATCCCCCGTACACTGTTGGTATAGCTGTACAAACCCAACAATTTGAAACATTAAAAGTCTCAGCATACACGTTTGATCGCTTGGTAAGTGTTAAAGTTTGGATGCCAGTCTATGAGTAACGCATTGCGTTTATTCAGTTTAGCTTGTGTGGCTGGAAAAAGGAAAGGCCACAACAAAAAGATCAGTGTCACCAGTATAATTAACAGGATGATCATGCAATATTTCTGTGGTTGTTCTGCATTCCTGTATGCTCTGGATTTTGTCATTTTTACTCTTGTGGTGTAATAGTAACACGATTTTTATCTAGGTCAAAGTTTTTAACCAGTTTACAGGTGGTCAGGTGAATCCAGGACGCTCACTCTGTGATCTTGACTGCAGTGGGTGTTGACAGTAGCACTTGGTATGGCCCTTCCCACTTCGGTGTCGTCCAGTTTTTTCTCTTGATGACTTTCACCCAGACCCATGTGCCTGGGACTACTGCTGCTTCCGATGGTCTGGTTTGTTCCTTATCTGAAACAGAATTAAACTGCAAAAGGTGTTTAGAATTCAACATTCTCTTCATATACTCAGCGAGTGTACAGTCAGCTTCCTGATCTGCAGGCATGAGAGGTTTCCACTGAGGTATATAATATGCCCTCCCAAATAACTTCTCAAAAGGAGTCAATCCCTTTGCATTTGGAACAGTTCTCATGCTCAACAGTGCCAGGGGCAGACAATACACCCAATTTCTATGTGTTTGCTCAATGAGCTTCCTTAATTTATTTTTTAACGTCCCATTGTACCTCTCTACCAACCCTGCAGATTGTGGATGATACGCACAATGATTTTTCAAAGAAATTCTGAAAAACTTGCTCAGTTGTATGGTTTGGTTCACAAAATGTGTGCCATTGTCACTGTAGATCTTTTCCGGTATGCCAAATCTAGGAATAATTTCTTTAACAAGGGTTTTCGCAACAATAGCTGCGTCTGGATTTTTGGTCGGAAAAGCTTCCACCCATTTGGAAAACATATCTACAATGACAAGACAATACTTCTTATTTTTGCATTTGTTCAGTTCTATGAAATCCATACAGATAGTATGAAATGGATACAGTGGTGCAGGAAAACTCCCCTGCTTGGGCTTTAACACCCCTTGTGCATGATGTTTATTACAAACATGACATGACAAACAAAACTTTTTAGTGTAGTTTATAAATCCATA
Source organism: Protopterus annectens (assembly GCF_019279795.1). Lineage (NCBI taxonomy): Eukaryota > Metazoa > Chordata > Ceratodontiformes > Protopteridae > Protopterus > Protopterus annectens. The sequence goes on from NC_056738.1 coordinate 408,657,298, forward strand.
TGTTGTGAACACTCGGTTCACTAACTGTACCATCCCCCCTGTTGAGACATGGCATTGCCCATGGCTCAACAAAGCTGCATATCTAAACAAGTTAGATGGCAATATCGGTTTTCCCTCTTTGGAGATGTACAGCCCTTCCTTGAGAATTGCTCCTCGTTTTATCCATCTTTGTTTCTCAACTTGCGTAGTAAGTGTCTGCATTGTTTTTAACATTTCTAAGTCTAAGATCTCAGAAGGTGTAATACCTCATTCAAAAGAAATGCTTCTGAAGCTGCCTGCTTTGCAGCTGTATCAGCCCTTGCATTACCTTTTGAAATTCTATCATGTTGCTTGGTATGAGCTATGCATTTACAAATAGCTACTTTCTGAGGTAACTAAATAGAGTCTAAAAGATCTAAAATAAACTGCGCATGATTGATTGATTTGCCAGTAGATGTTATCATTCCTCAATTTTTCCACTGTTGCGCAAAAACATGTACAGTAGAGAAAGCATACTGGCTATCAGTAAAAATGTTCAGACATTTACCCTTTGCTAAGGTACATGCCCGTGTTAAGGCAATCAGCTTTGCCGCTTGTGCAGATAAGTTGTGTGGTAAAGATTTTGCTTCTACAATCTCAGTATCAGAGACTACTGCATATCCTACTAGGTTCTGTCCTATGGGACCCCTTTTGCATGAGCCATCCACGTAGTATGTCACCTCGGCATCATCCAAGGGAACATCCGTAAGATCTTTTCTAGGCAGTGTCTTTTGCTCAATCTCCTGCAGGCAGCTGTGCGGTGTGCCATCTGCAGGAGTTGGAAGCAACGTAGACAGATTCAAAATTGTACATCATTCAATTGTCATATGAGGTTGGCTCAATAATATAGTCATACAGGAAAGATGCCTAGCAGGAGAAAGATATGCTACTTTTTCTTGCAGTAAAATAATCGCGACTGCATGAGGCACTCTCAATGTGAGAGAGTGGAACAACACTACTGAGGCCGAAGCCTGCACTGCCATTGCAGCTGTGACTACTGCTTGTACATAGTGGGGTAAAGACCGCGCCACTGGGTCCAGTTGTGATGAATAGTAAGCAATGGGGTGTTGCTTGTCCCCATGCTGTTGTGTTAACACTGATGTTATATAACCTTGCTTACAATCCACTGTTTGGAAAAAACGTTTATGATAGTTTGGTAATCCTAAAACTAATGAGGATGCTATCAACTGTTTCAATTTGCAGAAAGCAGATTCTGCTTCTGGTGTCCATTGTAATAAATCCTGTGCTGCCATAGGCTTCTTGTATATCAAGTTAGTCAGAGGTGCAGATTCCAAGGCATAGTTTGGAATCCAGCTCCAACAAAAATTGGTCGTACCCAGGAAAGACATCATTTCCTTCTTGGTAGTGGGTTACGGTGCTTGTAAAATCGCTATTTTTCTGTCCTCATCTAATGTTCTGCCCTCTTTGAATATTACATATCCTTGGTATCTAACTTGCTTTTTCCAAAGCTGTAATTTGTTTTTATTTACTTTATGTCCCTGAATAGCTAAAAATTGTAACAATGCTACAGTATCTTCCTTACAATCTTGCTGGGTGGGGGCTGCCAGCAGGATGTCATCAACATAAAGTAAAATCTGACTGCCTCTCGGTGGGGTAAATCCCACCAAGTTGCTTGCCATTTCTTGTGAAAATATTGTTGGGCTTTCACAATATCCCTGTGGTAGTCGCGTGTATGTAAACCTTTTCCCCTGAAATGTGAATGCAAACCAATGTTGGCTGTCAGGGTGTATCGCTATCGAAAAGAACGCATTGCTGATATCTACCACAGAAAAATATTTCTGTTGAGGTTTCAAATCATTCAACAGGGTGTGTGGATCTGGCACCGTAGGTGCCCTTGGTATTGCTGCGTCATTTACAGCTTGTAAATCTTGGACCATACGCCATTCTCCATTTGCTTTCCTAACAGGAAATAAGGGTGTGTTACATGGTGAATCAGGTGATTCCACCAGTACTCCTTCCTTAAGTAAAGCTGCTATAATAGGTTTGATTCCTACCTCTGCATCTTTTCTCAAGGGATACTGTCTCTTTTGTGGTCTAAATGCTGACTTTGGCGTGATAGTAACTGGTCCTGCTGTATGAATCAGTCCTACATCTGATTTGCCCATTGACCAGAGAGTTTCTGGTATGCCTTGTAAGGCATCTTCTTCCTCTTTTAATAAGAGTGCTAATCAGCTGTCCTCACTAGGCTGCAAGTGTACAGCTGGGTGTGTCTGTGTTATCCAATTTAACTTCTGCTTTTGTACTCCCTGTTCTGACAGTTCTAACTCTGTCTGTTTTTCCCACCTCGTGACTTTTTCTCCTAGGTCTGCCCATTTCACATTTTTGTCCTTGGTTAAGCTTACATGTGGTAATCGATTAAATTTATAAAGTGCAAAGAACTCCTGAGGTAATGAACAGCTAACTACACTGTTCCCTTTTATGTCCCAGTACAGATTACGCAATACTAATCTGTTTGCACGGTTTCTAAACAACTCTTGTTCATATTCCTTATCAGGTCCTGATGTGCTACAATAATACAGAGTACAGTGCAACAAATGTTGTTTATCAATCTCAATGGAGGGGAATTGCTGATGGCTATGTTCATCAGCTCTTCGGTTACTGCCCCTGGACCAGTCGTAACTAAGTCCCGGCTGTACCAATAAAATGTTTCACCCTCCGATCACACTGCAAAAGTATCAATTTGTCGCTGTGCTTCCATACCCTGCATAGTTGGAACTACTGCTATGCCAAATAGCTGCATAAGGTCTTGACCCAAGAGGTTTACTGGGCATTTTGCAGAAACGACAATTTTGCTTTTCTGGGTTAATCCTGAAACAGGATTAGTTATTAAAATGTTATGGGAGAGTGGCTCCCGATACAGCTGTCCATTAGCTGCTTTCACTAATATGTAATCAGGTGACTCTGAGCTCTCCGGCAGTTTGGAGGGATGTACCAGGGTCTGTGATGTCCCTGAGTCACACAAAAATGTGACTTCCCTCCCATCTACCAGGAGTGTAACTTCTGGTTTTGTGTCTGCTAAATAGAGCTCCAAGCTCAATAAAGCTAAGTCTAAAATTTCATTTTCTTCACTATCCATGACTTCATGTACTTTCTCTATTTCTTCTGTCACATCCTCTACTCCCTCTATCACATTCTCATTTGTCCTTTCTTGGCTATTTTCTTCTAGTGATTCCTGGCTATCATATAGTCAGTCCTCCCCCTCCTTATCTTCCGTAGTTGCCTTCTTGTTTTTCTTGCAATCCCTTGCCAAGTGTCCCTTCTTACCGCATTTAAAGCACTCCCCCCTTTTCTTTCACCCTTCAAAGTCCTCTGATCATTGATCAGATTGTTTGTTTCCCTGGGCATTTTTCTTGCCCTTTTTCCCGGACTGTACTACATAAACTTCTGCTCCATCTTCTACAGAGAATACTTGGGCTTTCTTTTTCTTTTTACTGTTAAAATGCCTTTCGGCATGTCTAGCATATTCAAGTAGTGACTGTAGTCTACTTGTACAATGATCTACCATGTGCTTTGTAAGAAAGCTGCTTATAGGCAAAATACTGCCTTTTAAAAATGCATTCTTTAACTGCTGCTCATACGGGGAATCATTTGTTTGATCTTCAGATATCTGCATTCCACAATGGTTATTAAACACTCTAATAATCTAGCATAATATCTGTCAACAGTTTCACCTTCTTGTTGGATGCATTGATTAATGCAAGTCCAGTCTGCCCTAGGTTTCCATTTCTCAGAGATTCGGTCTTTCACTCTGTTGTCTAGTTCTGCGCTACTATGTGGGAGGGGTTTATGTTCTGCGTCACGGGGATTCCAGTTGCCACTGATCATGTGCCAATCTGGTCCCATGATTTGTCTGACTACTTTTTCTACTTCCTCTCTATTTAAGTTATAACTTAACCTCATGCCTTGCAGGTCTTCTAAAAAATTTCTAAAATTAACTTTTGGATGGGGAATTCCCTCAGTGGCTTTCTGGATATCTTCTGGTGTTCACGGTCTGTAAACTAAGAGAGTTGGGTCCTGTCCTTCTTGTCCTGCCTAAGGATTAGGTACTTCTATAAGTGGGCATATTTCTTCTTCACTCATATATCGTGAACTTCTACCCATTTGATATAACTCAATGTCCCCTTTTGAGTTTCCTGCCCTTGTTTGAGACCTGGTCTCGACAGGATCTCTAACAAATGGTGCTGCTTTTGTAGTGTCTCTACTTACAATGATAGCAGGATATTGCAGGGGTGGACTAACTTGTTCACTTGCCTCATTCTGGTAAGGGAGGTGGAGGGGCAGATGCTATTACTAAGTTATTGTCCTCTTTATCTAAAAACATTGCTTTTGAATTATTACTCTTTTGTTCCCGACGGTTTGCTTCCTCAATCCACTTGTGTGCCTGAGGAATCCCTAATTGACGTTGCTTTTTTACCTGACCTCTGGAATCAGTTTTAAGCTGTTTGACAAGTTTAACAAGTGAGGATTTTTCTAATTTACCATCAAATTCATACTTATTAACCCATTTTGAGTAGTATTTAACATTATCAGCACGTTGTAATTGCATAAATTTCACATCTTCAGTTAACGGCGGAGTTTGGGATCTTTTCGTGCACTTATTTCCCATTTTATTCTAATCTTCGAAATGTTACATAACCATTCTTATTTTTACGTGATACCACAATTTCTCTTTATCACAGTCTATCTAGAATAACTGCCTTACCTATTCTGTTTCCCTGATCTATGACAAGACTGCAATCTTCCTGTCCCTGACTTGTACAAGACAAATCCCCTGACAGTCAATGCAAATCAAGTCCCTGATCTAAAACAGAAAAAGGTAAATCTGACGTTACCTGAGCCTCCATGATTGATTATCTGGTTCGAGGTAAACCCGCCCTTCAGTCGCAGATCAGAACAGTGGCTGGCCTCTTTTGGACGACAATTCAGTCAGAGGTCTTTTCAAATAAGAAGAACCAATGTGGTTTCTTCCCCGTATGGTTTCAAGCCACCTGGCCTGTCTGATCTGGTCAAAGTGGAGGTTTCCGGACTGAAGGACCAATCTGTCAAAGGAAAAAACTTCAAAGACCAATACATGTAAGGCTCAGGTTAAGGCACTTTAATTCTTGCAGCAAGGAGACAAAAACATGCATGCAAAAATATACAGTTTGTCTAACTAAAATCAGGAAGTGAAGCCATTCTTATACTATTCTTACATGACATTGCCTACTGAAGCTGACGTAGTTGATCACAAGTTTACAATATTGTTTTTCACAGCAGATGTTGCTCATGATTTTCTGCTGATATGACATAACACTTCTAGATTCAGGAGAAAACTTTGGAAAAATAACATGGCCTTGGAGACTGGCAGCTAGTTGCAATTATTTCTACAGTGCTGTGTTACATTTCAATGTACTCTACTCATTCGAGAACAAAGCAATCACAGATTATAGTTCATATTCTTCAAGCGGTCTTTGTTCCACTTTATCTATCCTTCCTGCAGCTGGTTATGTTCTTATAACACAGACAGGGCTAATTGTCTAAGTTTAATAACATTATAGAAAGCAGTATTGTTCTATTCATTATTTTCCTAATCAAGCAGAAAACCATCTGCTTCTCAGTACATTTCCTAAGACATAAACAAGATTTTAGCTGTGCTGACAAAATACAAGGTCAGAAAGCATTTGCCATTAATATGGATTTGTTCAGCATAAAGCAGAATAAATGTATTAACACTTTTGGGCTTCTAAAAAGGCACTAATGCACACATATTAAAACATCTTTTTCTAACACTCACCTTTGGGAAATCCAACCATTAAGCCCATCAACTTGCTCTACCAGTCTCCCAGTCCTGCAGACCTTACTCCTGATTCCATATCTCATGTAGATAGCCACTCCCAGCTTCCATTCTTTTTACTCTGTGCACCATTTACCAGTACGGGGGCTCTCCAGGTGTTTTCGCTTTTGTCTAAATCTCAATAACGCATGCTTTGTCCACTTACTCCTCCCCAGCATTACCACTGTCTCTGTACCAACCACTAGGTGGTGTTCCAGTATGCTTTGCTGCACTGATTTCTAGTGCAAAACTCCATGCATTCATTAAAAGCTGGGTTTGCTCTGAAACTGTTATTCTATAGGAAAGAAATTTCAAAGTTTCAAGCACCTGAATTAAGTTTTTTTGACTTAAAACACAGCTTTCTTTGAATTACTGCGTTTTGTCTTCTGACGTGTAAAGAATGTCTCTCCTATTTGTATATTCTGTTTCAGAAATAATACACAAAAAGCAGATATTTATTTGTTGTTTACTTCTCCTTGAATGACTCTGGTGAAGTATATTATGTTTAAAAAATGTATGTAAACAGGTGGCTTTCCTTTCCTTCCCCTTTTCTTACTAATTTGGCTTATATATTTATTTTTTAAAGGTATATGCATGCAGCTAGGGTTTGACTTTTACCCATTTTCCTTCTAATCTCTCTCATACTTACTGAACAATTTAACGGTATATATCCACACTAGATGGGGGATTCCTTCTTTCCCCATTACCTCCCTTTTTTTCAGCCTTTCAGTTTCTGTGTCTGACACTAATATACATACTTTTTTATCCATGTTGTCAAAGTATTACTCCCAGTTTCAATGCAAGTTTCTTCTACATCTTCAAATTTTGTACAAGCAGTGAACAGTTTAATACAGACATTGAAAGATAATGCTGTCTACTGTTTTAAATAATAACACACTTTCATCTTCTGTTGTGAATTCAGATTCCTTGTACCTAAATTTGGTACAACAACAATATTAAATGAATTGTGAAGTTGTCAGTTGTCCAGCTTAACACATATGTTATCTCAGAAGCCTGGCATTCTCTTCTGCTAAGTTTGTAGACTAGACAGTGTTTACCTGGGCTGCTAGCTGTCAGTTGGCAATATTATGTTGTCAGTCAGGTAGGAGCTAGAAGTAGCCATCTGAGCTATAAGGGGATTCATTATACATTGTTTCATGTCTCAGGTCATAATCTAGACATAAAAGTATATTTGTTTTTCTAGAGGGCAGTAGAAAACCTTTGTTTCATAGAAATACTGCTTTACATTTCCAGAAATACATCTTATCTACCCAATAGGTGGCATTGTTCTACAGTTTGTCTTGAAGAGCTGTGTGGTGATGTCACTGCTATTACCTGAAATGCTTCATCGGGGAGTCTGATACTTGCTGGATGCAGTGGCGTGCGTCTGTAATCCTACTTACTTAGGAGGCTGAGGCTGTTGGATTGCTTGAGTTCAGGAGTTCTAGCCTGCTGTGTTCTATGTTGAATAGGTGTCCACACTAAGTTCTGCATCAATATGGTGATTGTAAAGAAGCCTATAACCACCAGGTTGTATAATGAGGGGTGAACTGGCCCAGGCTGGAAACAGAGCAGGTCAAAGCCCCCATGTTGATCAGTAGTGGGACTGCATCTGTGAATAGTTACAGTAGTGCAACCTAAACAAAGTAGTGAAACGCAGCCTTTTAGTTAAAAAAAAAAACAGTATACACAATTAAATTTGAGTCATAATTTTTCTTTAAACCAAACACGTACATATTTTCCAACTTAAATTAATGGTATATTCACAAGAAAAAAATACTGTGAACCACATCGTGGTTTCTTTCATTTACTACCACCTGAAAATGTCCCTTTTCATGGCATCGCTTGTTTCTATCTTCTTGGGCTTTTCTGCTTGTACCTCATATGTAGCATATACAAAGCTACCCTCACAGACTGCCTTTTACATTTTTTTGCTCCTTTGTTTTTGTACCGGAGCTGAATGGCGATACAAGCATTATGTTTGGAAAGCAAACTTTAGTTTGCAGATGTATTATAAAAACAAGAAATCAGGGAAGTAGATACCAAACAGGAGAGGACTCAAGACTGAACCCTGTGGTACTCCACTTGTCACTGGTCTGAAGTTGGATTTGGAGTCTGCTACTTTCACAGTGTGGGTTCTGTCAGTGAGCCAGTTGCCAACCCATCTTGTGACATAGGGATTTATACCTAGTTTAGTGAGTTTATCTATAATTCCAGAGTGGGGGATGGTGTCAAAAGCCTTGGCGAGATCTAGATAGGCTGTGTGAACCACCTTACCCTCATCTACGTCTTTGGTGACCACTTCAAAGAAGTCTATCAGGTTTAGCAGACACCATCTGCCTTTTACAAACCCGAACTGGGTGGGGTCCAGAGTTTGGAGATTACCAGTGTCATTGTTTATAAGTTCCATGATGATACGTTCCATAGCCTTGCAGACCAGGCTCATCAGGCTAATGGGGCAGTAGTTCCTGGAGCCCGTTGTGGCTCCCCCTTTGTGGAGAGGGATAACTGTCACTGTGCCCCATTCAGTGGGCACAAAGTCAGAGGTAAGGTTATGACTGAACATGGTATTTAGGTGGGGTGCCAGTTCGTTCTGTAGTTCATGTAGAATACAACCTGGGATGCTGTCAGGTCCCATGGATGCTGTGTTCTTGGCTATGGAGAGGGTGGTTGTTACCTTTGAAGCCGTGATTACAGGAACTTTGCATTCTTCCGGTATAGAGATGGGCCCTTTAGGGGGTGAGAGGGGGGTAAAGTTAGCACTGAACCTATCTGCCAGGATGTTGGCGATATCAGTTGGTTCTGTACATTTAGTGTCATTGTGCTGTAAGGCTCTATATCATATGAGCGAATTGCACAAATTGTGAAAGCTTATAATATCGAACATACCGGACCTCGAAGTGCTTTTTCTGAGATCGCAGTACAGTGAAGAATGGGATATTTGCCCTTTCCTCACTGTAGTGTCATCTCGGAGTTGGAATATATATTTAGCAGGGGGGATGTGCGGGCACAGCCCACCACAATAGGAAGTTTGAGTTCCGGTACGTTCGATATTATGAGCGTTCGCAATTGTGCGATTCGCTCATATGATATAGACCCATGCTGAAACTCAGAGCAGATCTGACTGTTGCCATTGAGATTCTTGACATAGCTATGGAATGATTTGTGGTTGTCTTGGAATCAGTGGCAATTTTGTTTTCGTAACTAGCTTTGGAGGATTTTATGAGGGATCTCAGCTTCTCCTTGAGGCTGAGCAGGGAGTTCCTCCTATCATGGGATTTTACTCTTTTTTGCAACAGTTTCTTTCTTCTGTTGTTTTATGGCAGGGGACCACCAGATTGGCTTCCTTTTTCTGGAGAATAGCATCTTGCTTCTGTTAAAGATTGCACGATCCATGCACTCATGTAAGTGCTTATAAGGTGCATTTGCATAGGATTCAGCAGTCGTACCTCTATTGTCCATCTGCATGGGTGTTGTGAAGTTTGCCACTTCTGTCTTAAGAAGCGTGAAGTTGGCTTTGGAGTAATTTTTTATGGTGGTTTCCCTAATGGGGTGTGGGGGCGCAATGTGGATGTCTGGGGTGATTAGCTTGTGGTTGGATCTGACCAACGAGGAATTGACCTCTGGTGTAGAACAGCGGTTGCCCATGTTGGTAATGACCAGGTCTAGGATATTGCTGACCCTGGTGGTGGTGTGGATAATTTGATCCAAGGCATTGGAATTTATGAATTCCAGAAAACGTTGAGCAAAAGAGTTGGTACATGAGTAGTTTTCCCAGTTAATGGTGGGGTAGTTGAAAGCACCCATTATTAGGGTGTTAGGTTGCACCCTAATATTTTCCAGTGTATCAAGAAATGAGGAGTGGGAATCCTGGGGCATGGTGGGGGATCTGTAGCAAGCTACAATTTGGATTGTGGTCTTGCCCAGACTTAGTTGCACTTGGATAATCTCGGATGCATTATGCTGAGCAACTAAAGATGCAAAAACCAAATGGCTGCAGGTACACTGAGGTGCCCAAAACACACAACAACAGCAAAAGTAAATTAAGGCACCAAAGTTACACACTGGAAATCAGTCACTGTACTTTATTGCAGAAGACAAACGGTAAGCGCTTTCACAACTTAATGTTGCTTCATCAGACCACATCACTACAACTGATGCTTAGTTAAATACTAGGACAATTAGTATGACATCACAATTTAAAGAGATATTACTCCACTAACATAAGTACATATATGTACGATGGGAAGAACAATATGTTTTGTCAGATGTTAACCCATTTTTTGGCTACATTCTCTGGTACGTCCGTTTCGTGGATGATGTTTTTGTCTTGTGGAAAGTGCATGGTGAAAATATCAGTAATTTCATTGATTACCTGCATAGTACTACAGACTTTTTGAAGTTTACTTTTACTTTTTCTGATACATGTGTTGATTTCTTGGATGTGAGTGTCACCCTTACTGATTTAAAGCAGATAAGAACCAGTATTTATCACAAACCCACAAGAACCAATGCCTGTCTTCACAGGTCAAGCATGCACCTGAGACACATATGTAGAAATGTCCTCAAAAGACAAGTCTATAGAACCCTATGCCTACATAATAATGATGAAGAGGCAGTAGTTGCTTTAAATAAGTTTACAAGACGAATTTCAAACAAGAGGCTATTCTAGCTCAGAAATCACTAGAGTGATAGCAGATGCATGGAAATTGAGATCTACAAGATGTAAACCATACATGAGCTCTTATAGTGCTGATACAAGTATACCTTATGATACAATTATTGATAGAAATAAGTTTAGAATAGTGTTTAGATTTGCAAGTGACATCAATAAGTACACGGAAATTATTAAAAAGAATTGGCACTTATTACATGAAATACCAGGTCTGGTTTCCACAGTTGGTGACACCCCAAACTTCAGTTTTAGAAATAACGTGTCTTTAAAGCAGCAGCTCTGTAATAGAGAACATCAGTCTTTTAGAAAAAATCTCTCAAACAGACAGGGCACCTTCCCGTGCAGGAATTGTGCTGCTTGTCAGCATGTCTACACTAAAAATGAGTACATTCATCCTGTGAAATGTTTTAAACTTTATATGAAGAATTACTATGATTGTAAAAGTGTCGATGTTGTTTATTTTTGTTTTTGCCAAGCATGCATTGCCTATTATGTAGGCAAAACAAATAGGAGTTTTAAAGAAAGAATGTTAGAACATATAAGGGACATACGGAACCAGAAGCAATCAAATGCTCTAGCTAATCATGTCCTGAATACAGACAGTAGTCATTGTTTTAAATTTTTAATCTTACAACAAATAGTAAGGACAAACAGAGGTGGTGATGTAGAAAACCACACTGAAGAATTAGAGCAACAATGGCTCACTAATTTACAAGCAGATAGATATTCTGGTTTGAATGGCTGCACCTCATTAGTTCCTTACCTTAAGGCAAGGTGCCTTAAACACTAAATATGAGTTTTTTATATATTTTTTATTGTACTATTATGGTTATATGTGCACAAAATGTGTGTGTATATGTATATATATATATATATATATATATATATATATATATATATATATATATATATATATATTTTAATAACCATCAGGGATGACATTCCCCCTTTTTGAAATATTATTGTGTGTAAATACACACCTTTCTATATATTTTATGCATTTTTCTTATGGATATCGATATATGTTCTTAGTTAGTGGAGTAATATCTCTTTAAATTGTGATGTCATACTAATTGTCCTAGTATTTAACCAAGCATCAGTTGTAGTGATGTGGTCTGATGAAGCAACATTAAGTTGTGAAAGCGCTTACCGTTTGTCTTCTGCAATAAAGTACAGTGACTGATTTCCAGTGTGTAACTTTGGTGCCTTAATTTACTTTTGCTGATGCTGAGCAACTAGCCTGGAGGTGTGGATATCCTTAATGAATATGCACACGCCTCCACCTTTAGTGTTTCGGTCCAGGTTAGGTGGCTGAAAGGTGTGGTATGAATTATAGCCTGGTAATGCCGGAGTGCACTCTGAAGCCTTTACCAGGTCTCTGTCACTGCACAAATGTCGATGTTCTCCATTTGAAGGAGTGCCTCGAGTGAGTGCATTTTGAGGTTTAGACTTCTAGCATTGAGTAGCATTACCCTCAGATTTTGCTTGCTTGTACCTGTTACGGTGGTGAATTTGACATTTGAACCTTGCCTAAAACAGTCACTATAGGGGTGGCAAGAGCCTTAGCCAGTATCCAGAATCCCAAGGGCGACGGGTGCAGGCCATCTCTGGCAAAGCATCATGGTCTGTCGATCATATCATCCCAGGCAGACAGATACTGGATCCCCTTAGAATGACACCAGAAGCTTAGCCAATTGTTGAAGTCAATAATTTTGTCCTTGTACTGTGGTATCATTCTGGGTGATGGCAGGATGCTACTCAGGGTTAGGGTCATACCTGCCTGGGCTACAAGATTGGACAGCTCCTCCATGTCTCTTTTCATGTAGTCCAGGGAGGTACGTCTCAGGTCATTCACACCAACATGGACAATGACAGAGTCATGTTTGTACTTGTGTGGAGTGACCTGAGTGCGTGCATTATGTGGCGGATCCTGGCACCCAACAGGCAGCTGACAGTAACTTTCTCCTTGTTCAGCCTGGTGAGTGGAACATCAGTGTGCCTGACTATAGAGTCACCTATGACTAGAGTGTTGGGTACGTTGTTATGCCTTATGGGCTGTGGTTGAGTGGCACACTGAGTTTGTGGGCTATGTGTCATTTGGTTTGTGTTGGGGGTGGAGGTTGCTTGAGTTTCTGCTTTGGGGTTCCCTGTTGCTTGGGCAGATTTTTGTTGAGAGCCTCCGTGAATGTAGGTGTGCATTTTGTGTTTCTATGTGTGTGTGTTTTGGTGGTGTAGGTTTTGAGAGACTATGTGATGAGTGTGGTGTGGTGCAAGTGTTTACCTTCTCCTCTTGACTGTCTAGTCCAGTCTTCGGTGAAGAGAGCTCTGCTTCCACTTTGGCTATATAAGTGCATCTCTCACAGGATGTAGTGTTGGGTGGTAGGAGGAGAGGGTTATCTGTGTACATGAGGCAATTGCTGCATTGCCCCAAGATGCCCACATTTATCAGGTAGACAAGAGAAAACACTGGGAGCTGACCCTTAGACATGCCTGGATAGGTGCTTATTTATTAAGTACTAAAGACTGTTTTTCTCTTGACAAGTGCGGAAAGTTTAGTGCTGTAGTAATTTGTAGCTTATTTAGGGCTTACAACGAGTTCTGAACAAGTGCTGAACTCAAAAAAAACAGATTTGATTGCTAAAACTAAAAAGCAGGCTAGTTCTAAGGGAAAATTCGAAGAGCAGACTTTATGGTGCTGGGAAAAGTTTAACGCTAGCTGCATAAAGTGTTTTTTTTAGGGAAGCTACCTAGTGCTTACCACTCCCACTGATAAGCTAGAAGGCTTCCCTCCAACATAGAAAGGCTTGAGGGCTCAGAAAATTACAAATAGTCCTGGATACAGCAAATCTGTATCTGGACTAGACTACTTACAGGAAAGACAGGAAACAAGCTTAGAAAAAAGTGATTTTTTTTTGTAAAGTGGAAAAGGAGAAAGGAGGAGCAGAAAAAAATTCAAGGTTAAGAAACTAAGTGGTTTGGCCTTCTCAAATGTTTTCCCTGTATTAAGTATAATAAGGTAACGACACTAGACTGGGAGGAGTGTCCCAGATCACATTTACAGTAGGGGTGGGCAACTGCAAAGCCACCAAGTATAAGAACACGATACCAACACGGAAGGAGGGTGGGAAACAAAACTCAGAACAAACCAACCCAAACAGATGCTTAACAAATGTAGAACATTTCCAGTTAATACCTCACACAGGGTGAAACTAGCTAGAAAAGTATGCAGCAGACAATAAAAGTGCTATAAATAACTCGTAAAAATAAGCAAAAAACAGAATACTTAATGTTATATATCACAGATCAGTTTGCTCAGTGCCCTTCCAACGATTAGCTCAGTGTGAAATGGCAGAAACACTCACAAGTTAACTTCTTAAGTAACAGAAAGTGATGGGCAGAAAGCAATATTGTACTAATTAAAACACTACTGTCCTTCCCGAATGATTCTGTGCTCATTTTGCACCAAAGCAGAACATGGTTGTTCACACCCGCTTGCCTTACACATGTCCACAACCTGAAGTAATCAAGCATGGGGTTTCCTGCACCATTATACTTTCCCTGTCTGAGACACAGACAGGCCTCAGCTCAAATGGAGTCCCTAGGTGAAGAACTCCATCTTTACCTACTGTATCACCCCTAACTCCATCATGCCCCCCCCAATTCCACTTACTCCTCACTGCAGTTCTAAATACTGAGCCCCCATGTCCTTCTGTACCACCAAGGCACTTCTCGTCCTGTCCGCTGCAGTCCATTTCTGTCAAAATATCCCACACTACCTCATTTTTTGCACTCTCAGAACGCACATTTTTACTATGTCATCTCCACTATCTGATGTGTAGGTCAAGAACACATATGAACCACCAAGCACAATGACAGTATTGAAGGAAAATACAGCAGTATTACTACTATTAAAAGGGGATCTTTAAATACAGCTATAAAGGGGGCGACTCTGTGCCCTAGGTAATCCTTCCCATTTTCCATAGCCCAGTCTGACATTGAGGATTTAAACATTAAAGGACGTCAGCTAACCAAAGAGACATTCATGTATAAATATATATATATATATATATATATATATATATATATATATATATATATATATATATACATGCCCAGCATGAGCAGAATTGTCCTTTGATCACTATGCTTTTAAAGCTGTTCATTGATTCTATGAAAAAGATTGCTTCCAGCCTAGACAAAAAGCTATTATGCTGCAGAATGCTAGTTTCCTTCTATAACTAAATTGCTGAGCTGTAGCTAAGAGATACACTAGCTCCTTGCTAACTTTCAAAAAACACAAACACTGACTGTCAACTAGTCAGTCAAGACAGTATGACAGCGCTAAGCACTGTTACATCTTCCATCACCACACATTCTTTCTCTTTCCACTCAATTTTTCTGTGCAAAATTAGCTTACCTTTCTATTTAAAAGGAAGCCAGCGCATAGTATTAAAACACCAGCTTTCATTTCTTCAACTTGCTCTGGTCACCATGACACTCACCTTTTGGGAAATCCAACCATTAAGCCCATCAACTTGCTCTACCAGTCTCCCAGTCCTGCAGGCCTTACTCCTGATTCCATATCTCATGTAGATAGCCACTCCCAGCTTCCATTCTTTTTACTCTGTGCACCATTTACCAGTACGGGGGCTCTCCAGGTGTTTTCGCTTTTGTCTAAATCTCAATAACGCATGCTTTGTCCACTTACTCCTCCCCAGCATTACCACTGTCTCTGTACCAACCACTAGGTGGTGTTCCAGTATGCTTTGCTGTACTGATTTCTAGTGCAAAACTGCATGCATTCATTAAAAGCTGTGTTTGCTCTGAAACTGTTATTCTATAGGAAAGAAATTTCAAAGTTTCATGCACCTGAATTAATATTTTTCACTTAAAACACAGCTTTTTTTTAATGACTGTGTTTTGTCTTCTGACGTGTAAAGAATGTGTCTCCTATTTGTATATTCTGTTTCAGAAATAATATACAAAAAGCAGATATTTCTTTGTTGTTTACTTCTCCTAGAATGACTCTGATGAATTATATTATCCCTGGGATTCATGAAGCTTGCGCCAGGAGCAGGCGTAGCGTAGGCGGTATAATGCCAAATATGCCAAGAAATATCACATAAAACGCAACCAGTAAATAACAAATAAAGACCAGGAACAGGCTGTCCTCTTCACTAATAAAACGTTGTTTAATTCACTTGAAGTGCATTTATTCCAATACACTTTTCGTCGGTTACGTGTATCCGACTTCCTCAGAAGTTAAAAACAAAAAACAACAGGAGTTCAGCAGTACATATACTAAGTAAGTTAATTAGTGGGTTGGTCCTTCCCCTCATTGGTAATTTGTTGCCATAGTAAACCAAATTACTTCGCTGTTTTCCCACCACTTTGTTTCATTTGTCTTTAAACCAAGGCACTGTAAACCCATCAAGTGACATACAGTATCCCTTTGTGTAACAGCTGGGAATCCAACCCGTTAGTTAGCAACAAACAAAGAAATTAAAATGTGACAAGATATAAAATACAAAATACAAACTGTAAGTCATTAAAAACACCACACAAATTAATAAGGAAATTACGGCTAATATTACCAAGTTTAGTTCTTAACCTAGAGGGGGTCAACTTGGTAAGTGAGTTTACATCCCCCGGTTTGTATTTTGTATTTTATATCTTGTCACATTTTAATTTCTTTGTTTGTTGCTAACTAACGGGTTGGATTCCCAGCTGTTACACAAAGGGATACTGTATGTCACTTGATGGGTTTACAGTGCCTTGGTTTAAAGACAAATGAAACAAAGTGGTGGGAAAACAGCGAAGTAATTTGGTTTACTATGGCAACAAATTACCAACGAGGGGAAGGACCAACCCACTAATTAACTTACTTAGTATATGTACTGCTGAACTCCTGTTGTTTTTTGTTTTTAACTTCTGAGGAAGTCGGATACACGTAACCGACGAAAAGTGTATTGGAATAAACGCACTTCAAGTGAATTAAACAACGTTTTATTAGTGAAGAGGACAGCCTGTTCCTGGTCTTTATTTGTTATTTACTGATAACGCCAAATATGACCGACGTGCGATTCAGGTACGATCCAATTCCACGTGCACTACCGCCGTACACCAGATCTGCGCAGCCCTCGGCTTAGGTATGCTAATCACCCCATATGTAGTGCCGCACCATGCAAATGAAGGTACATAGCAATACATGAAGTGGTGCAGGCATAGCGTAAGCCCACAGAAATGTAAACCAAAAAGCACAGTTTATATTTTTCCAAACAGAACATCGGAGCTATGAAAGCGGACCAGACTCATGTATTACAAAGTTAACATATGCCAATGGCTAAATATACAGCCAATGGCATAAAAAAGATGCAGAACACCTAAAAAACAACATTTAATGTCATGTCCACAGTAACGCAAAGTACAACTGCAGGGCATGTGTGCACAAATAGGAACACAAAGAAAATATATACAAATGTCATAAAATCACAATGTAATACAAATCAGGATTTCACCATAATACTCAATGGTATGCATGGTACACCACAACCAAGCTGCAAGGGTTGCTAAGGGTCTGTGACAGTTTTCAGCGTGGTAACTATGAATTAGTAGTCAATGCCATGCAAATGAGGCAGGTAATACTGAATCGCAAACATCCCGCCAGTTTAAGGATGTACCGTACGGCGCAGCGCTACAACACCGAGGAGTGTCTCAGAGGTATACATGACATCAGCAGTGGGGTGTGCCACCGTAGCTGTAAGCACATTGGAGCAATGCAAATCTGGCCTGGCCGTTGCTAAGCAAAGCCGCAGGACAGGGGTGGGGAGGTAGGTATAGCATCGTTTAGCTGAGAGCATATATGGTGCCCGAAAGTGCATGTGTATGGGGATGAAAATGTGCCTGAAACCCGGTAAGCTGATGCACGCACCGCACACCATAGCACAAACAGGAAGGTCAGGGGAAGAAAATAAGGAAATGCCGCAGTAGGGTAATTGGAGTACAACTGAGCAATTAACACCTATTAACTCACAGCGGGCAATCGACAGCAGCTGGCAAGTCTGCTCGCAGAAACCTGCAAAACAGGATAGGGGAGTTGTCGGATTGCAAAGAAAGGAGAACTGTCATAGCAGAGCAAAACAAACCTGCAGTAGACTGGCAATAGAACACATTACATAAGATAAGCCAGGTCTAGGAAAGTACAAATGAAAGCAGGCTGCTGGATACATGCCAGAAACTAGTAGGTGAAACGTGAAGAAATGTAAAGGGAAGGGCAAGAGGTAATCCATGGCAGCCAAATGTAATTCAACACCAAAGGTACCACAATAGTAGTTCCTGTCGTAAAACATATAAGATACCCTGTAGCTACGATCGTACATACACACCCTATGACATCATCGGTGTTCACAGCACAATAGTATAAAGTGTGAAAGCACACCACACACACCTGTGAATTCCCAAACACTGCACCATAGGTGTAAACATACGGGGAACTTTTAAAATGTACATGTTGGGAGCTGCCATAGCTGTGTTTCATCACCATGTGTTAGAGACTGACGGTGTTGTGGAGGATGATGCTGACAACCACCGCAGGTCCCAGAGAAGGAGAAGAGTGTACAGACCAAGGGTAACCTACCAGGGGCTACATGATCTGGAGATAGTAGAGCATTACAGGGTGGACAGGGACATCTTACAGCAAATAGTTGAGCTGTGCCGGCCACGCCTGAGATCCAGAAACAACAGAGGGGAACCCATCACAGTGGACACGAAGGTATGTGTAAGCTTGCGAATACTAGCCACAGGTACCTTTCAAAGGCCAATTGGAGATATAATGGGGATCTCACAGGCATCAGCATCCAGGGTACTACACCAGTTCCTGGATGCCATGTTACCACATGCCAATGAGCATATATACTTCCCCTGAACGCAGGAGGAGTTGGCCAGCAATATGCGTCACTTCCACCATGTGGCACTCTACCCGGAGGTACTGTGTGCGATAGACTGCATGCACATACATATTAAGTCACCACCTGGTGAGCATGGTAGGCGCTACATAAACCGCAAGGGATTCCACATCATCAACTGCCAGGTTGTGTGCAATGCCCAGGGCATTATCATGGATGTGTGTGCTGGCAGCCCTGGAAGCTACAATGACTCCCATATCTGGCATGCCTCACAGCTGTATCAGGTATTTGTCAGGGGGGACATCCCACATGGCCACCTTGTGAGGGATGCTGGCTATGCACTGGAGCCGTGGATGATGACTCCCATCAGAAATGCACACACACCCATGCAAGAATGCCATAAAGAGGCACACGCACTAACCAGAATCATCATTGAGTGTGTGTTTGGGATGCTGAAATCACGGTTCCATTGCTTGGACATATCTGGTGGAGCCTTGCAGTACTCTCCAGGCATGTGTGCCCACATCTTCATAGTATATGCCATGCTACATAATATGATCCTGCGGAAACAACTGCAGCAGGGACAAAATGGTGAAGGCCCTCATAGCCCACCGCAGTTGCCAAGGCCATTACAGGCACAGAGGGATTCAGACCACGAACATCCTGTGCCAGCCCCAGTAGGCAGATGGAGGCGTGCCCAATATGCCTATGCCTTGGCAAAGAGGGAACGTATAGCACATACTCTGACAGTGTAGGCCCCTATAGACTGACACACCTCTCCAGCTGCACACACAGTAAAATGGATGGCACACACACACGACCACCTGTAAATTGTAATGTATAGGTGGGCTACTGTGTGAATCCTACATAGGTAGCCCTCAACCACTGTACACACAACAGCTATTGGAACAAGGAATGTCAACACCTGAACAGTACACGCACCTATCAACATATGTTGGTACTGTGTGTATAGGTTTCCAGGTACATCAGTAGGTACATGCCCGATTGTCAGAGGCCATACATCAATTGAGGCAAACAGTGTCTGCTGTCACCACAACATCGAGTAACCAAGTGTCGCTCAGTGGATCAGAGGCAATTGCGGGATCCCATGTGTGTAATCACTGTTCCCCACACACTCTGCATGGATTCCCTGGTGCGTTAATGAGGGGCTCCACATAATGTAATCATGGATGTCGTGTCAAGGCATGGGGTGTACCCATGACAGGTATCTGTCACCCCAGCATGCTCCACCTACGGTCGTTTGAAGGTGTAGCACATTATAGTGTGTGGCTCACTGTGATATACATACCCAATGCTGGAGCACATCCATTACACATCACATGGACATACCATTAATAGGACTCATCCATATGTAAACTAACTGAGTTACCCATGTGATTGCAGTATGGAGTAACAGCCATAGTATACTCCACATACAAAACACCATAACACGTGTACAAATCGTGGATGCCCAAGTGGCAAATGCAGTGACCATAGTGCATGTTCCCGGTCCCACGTCCTGCAAGGGATGTAACGTAATCCCGAAGGCACGAATAATGCATGTCGGATGCAGGTCAGCAGATCATGTTTAGCACATGTTAGCGGGAATATGCATTGCCCAGTGCTGGTAAGCATTGTTTAAATATGACTATACGGATATGCGTGAAACAGGGCTAAGCTTCTCTGAATATCACGCAGATCATGGTCAGTGATGTCCAGAACAGGTGAAACCAGCATTATTCACCCCTGTACTAATAGTGCCTGCTCTGAAGGGTAAAACAACCACTGCCAGGAGTAGAACATGCAATCATGTACACAATCACCTAACACTATGGTAGCCAAGATGTACCTATGGCAGGTGTGTAATGTGACAGGTTCAAACACAAACGTGCGGAGTCCAGGAAACAGTATACACCGACAAGTACACAATGAAAGGTGTATTCTGCCTGTCACTCTCTGTCAGATATGTATATATATATATATATATATATATATATATATATATATATATATATATATATATATATATAGATAGATAGATATGTTTATATATATATATATATATATATATATATATATATATATATATAGATAGATATATATGTATATATATATATATATATATATATATATATATATATATATATATATATATATATATATATATATATATATATATATAAAATACAAATTGAAAGGGTGATAGAGAGATATATGTTGATATATATGGATTCACAGATATCTGCAAATATATAGATAGGTCAAGGACATGTACACAACCATGGAGGTACAAATAAATAGGATACTGCCAACTATGGAATGTGTCACATACCGACATGCGTAACCACGAGGCTGAAAGACCAAAAGAACACAGTACCGGAACACTAGAACCGCGAGTAATATTATCACGATATGAAGG
This sequence comes from Protopterus annectens, assembly GCF_019279795.1. NCBI lineage: Eukaryota > Metazoa > Chordata > Ceratodontiformes > Protopteridae > Protopterus > Protopterus annectens. Next base: position 408,678,147 of record NC_056738.1, read on the forward strand.
GACATTTAGTTACCACTGCCAGTGTTGCGGTCCATGTAGATACTGTGTTCAACTGTGTTTGTGATTGCCGTAGTCTGTGTATGTGTGTGTTGAGGGTGCCGTGTGCATTTCCGTGTGACTGTAATGTGTGTGTGTGTGTGTGTGTGTGTGTGTGTGTGTGTGTGTGTGTGTGTGTGTGTGTGTGTGTGTGTCTGCATCGTGTGTCTGTTAGTGCTAACTCAGAGGTAGATCATTACGATAGGTGTGGTTATAGCTAGCCGTAGACATACGGTTACCACCTGTCCCACATTAGGAGGGACAGCCCCTCCCTGGGCAGTTGTGTCCTGACATAAAACATTAAAAAGGGAAAATGTCCGAGATTGTAGGACATAATTATGTCCCATATATAACGCAATAGTTGCATTAAATAGTTATGCCTGTATGTAAGAAACGTAAATGATACATGAAATATGAAAAGTAGCCGAAGTCCTACAAGAATAAGTATGTATTCAGGATAAAAGTATGTGCTATCCTGTGTACTGACCGTGGGTATGTGTCGGCCTGTAAACACCGATGTGTGTCCCGCAAATGTCCCACTATGGCCATTTGAAAAGGTGGCAACCCATGCCAAAGAGGTTCAGTTACCAACACAACTGCAATGAGTGCAAATATCTGGGACAGAAATACACGAGACATCTGTCATTTAGTAACATTCCTTTACATATCGCTGTATTTCCGGAGGTATGGAAGTATCAACCTCACCTGCATACTATATAGAAACCAATTAACAATGGCCCAATGTATATGCCCGTAACAAGAGTCTACTAACTGATAGGTCTTTAATTAGGGAAGAAGCCCACACACATATATGGAATATGTAGAAATGCAAGCCTCACAAACCTGTATATGCTACGTACACCAAACTACATCCCCCACACACAAAACTATAGCAATACAAACTGTAATAACAGCACAAACATCTACTCACTCAATTACATCTGCAGAAGTGTTAACATACCTTGTGAGAGACACAGTTTTAAAGGCACCATGTGAAATCATAGCCGGCGATGTTACAGGTTTTGTTTGCAATAGTCCCTTATCAGACGGTTGAGATGACAGGTACACTCACATGTAGAACCACATACTCTAGCCGTCACACACAATCCACGGGGAACATGAATCCAAAATATCCATATCTCTACACATAGCAGTTGCAATTACACACAACAAAACACATACAGGCCGTCTCCCCGAAGGTAGGGCAAATGGGCAATGCCCAAGTGGAGAATTCAATTATACCCCACTGTTGCTGCGTAATTGGTGAATGGAATAGCTGCACAGCTGATGTGCATGTAATAATTTACTCAAGAACACCAATTGGCAGCAGGAAACCACATGTTACAGGTATTGATGTATATAAGGATGACTTGCCAGACATTCAAACCGTATGCTCATACCATAGAACTGTTTAAACAGTGTAAGAGAGATAGTTACGAAAGTTCGGAACGCTAACAAGGTATGTAGAACACTCAGTATGTTAGTGTATGTATAGCCTGTTTTGTATTTAATTAAAAGTGCCTGCAGTGCATAAAGTGGGAAAAGGTATTATGTAGTGATGTCTTGCTGAGCATAGTAATGCTTGTAGAAATTGTGTGTCCTGCAGTGGGCCACAAGGTAAACATCACAGACACCACAAGGGATGCTACATGAAGGCTTTAAACAGAACAATTCCATACCACCCGCCGTCAGTGGTAGGGTATGTCCAACAAGTATATGCCATAGCAGGGGATAGTATATGTTGATATACAGTCACAGTAGGCATGTGTATGGGCATATAACGACAATCAGCAAAACCAATGACATGCCTAAGGTGGTCCTGCTGTGCAAGTATGCTTTGCATTATGAGATAATATGTAAAATATGTGTAATGTACAGTATTGTAGGTAGATATGTCAGATATTCTACACAGCATAACAGTCATATCATGCATACCAAAGGTATCGTCTATCGGCATGTACAATATACAATAACAGGATACATATGGCTTGTAGTCACAGGACACTGTAACTGCATGATAGCTAATCGAAATGGAAGAGCTACTCAATTAACCATGCACAAAGGACATGTAATAGCTTCACAGGTTCATAGTGGGTTACTATGCTGTCTGCCAAGTCTATGTGTAAGCCCAACTACAGTGTTTACACCAGCGGCACCACTCTAGGGTAGTGTCCTGTCTGTGAACAGCAGAGCCATGTCTTACCTGCACCTCTGCACAGTACAGCCACTGCAGTGATCCCTGGCGTACATGTGTGTCTCCCATCCACCAAGTGAGGTATCACATGAACTGTGCTACTGAGTGTCCCTGCGTGATGTACATAGGAATCATGTTCCAAAGCATGGTGAGTGTCTGGTTTGGGAATGTAACCCTCAAGCACATCCCACTCATCGTTGCATGTGTGCACATATCCATGAGCATGTTGCTCTCAGTGACTTTTGCTTATGTCGCTTATGTGGAGTATATCCATGAATATTGTTGTGGACATGGGCCCCTGTATGTTCAGCAGAGGTCACCCCTGAGTATGCAGTATGCAAATGTGTACAGTTGTGGTGTCCATAGTTCTGCCACATACGTCAACCTTCGGAGCTCAATAATCCTCATGGTGTGTTAATGTTGTGGTATGTAAAGCCATAGCTGTTCTGTAAGGTACACCCTAAATGAGGTGTTGTACCCTTGAATGTGTGCATACATCAGGAGTTCAGAGGTACAATGGGTGCCTATGTTCCAGCTACAAACCCAGTACAGATAAGGGTGGCCACGTAGAAGGATATCCACGTCACATTGGCAATATGGTTATCAAAGGAGTGGGTGCTACATACGTGTGTACTATGATCACGTACAATGTGACATGTATGTAGGGGACTACCACCTATGTGATAGTCAGTGGGTGATTGGTGTAATGTAAAGGGGATGTTCATGCACCTTGTGTCATGCAGCTTGAGGCCATGATATTGATATCAGGTATCCGTCACAGTGACTCCCTTATGGAGGGAGTCAGTATCAGCTGGTGGATCAATCATGGTGCTTTGTATGCAGTTGTCTGGAAAGCTAGTCAGGGAAAGTCCCTCTGTGCTAGCCTGTACCTCAGGGAAGCATATACCGAACATGAGAGGCCCTATGACTGAGGACTGTGGTACGCCAAGTGTAACTGAAATACAGTAGGTATTATGGTATGCTACCCTCATTGTGTGGGTCCTGTCCGTCAGCCACTTTGCATAACATCTTGAGACATAGGGGTCGATGTGCAGGTGGATGTGTATGTTGTCAATACCAGAATGGAGAACGGTGCTGAAAGCCAATGAGAGGACAATGTAGGCTGTGTGGACCCCCTTACCATCATCAACTACCCTGGTAACTGTATCAAAGGAGTCCACCAGGTGTAGGAGCCATGCTCTGGCCCTAACAAGTCCAACCTGGGTGGCTTCAAAGGACTGGAGCCCACCGATGTCTCTATGAATGACTTCCATGATGATGTGCCCCATAGCCTTGCAGAACAGTCCAGTCATGCGTATAGGGCAATAGTCCCTCTGGTTCATTGTGGCGCCACCTTTGTGGAGTGTGGTAACTGTTGCTGTGTGCCATTCAGGGGCCACAATGTCTGATACAAGGCTATTACTGAATCTGGTGGCCAAGTGGGGAGACATGTCATTCAGAGGTTTGTGTAAATCACAGCCTGGGATGTTGGAAGGTCACATGGAGTCAGTGTTCCAGGCCTTAGAGAGTGCAGGTTAGTACTGTGTAATTGTGACCGCAGGTACACTGCAATGTTCCTGCATGGACTGTGGCCCTGTAGGGAGTGAGAGGGTGTAATGTTAGCATTGAACCCATCTGCCAGGATGTTGCCAACATCACTCGGTTCTGTAATGTTCCTGAGTAACTGTCGTATGTCAGAGCAGATGTGGGTATTGCCATTGACTACTGACATACCTCCATAATGCCTTGTGGTACACCCTGGAATGTGTCACAGTAATGTTTACGTAGTTAGGTTCGGAGTATGTGATAAGGGATCCCGTAGCCCTACTGCAGCTGACCAGTGAGCTACCCCACCTATGGGATTGTACTCCACTTTGCAACAGCCTCCACCTTTTGTTGTACATTATGTCCATGGAACTGGACCCCCAGAGTGGCGTCTGTTATCTGGTGGGTACCATCATGGCTCTGTTTGGAATAGCATGATCCATGCAGTCATGTAAGTGCTAATGAAGTGCACTGGGGTATGTTTCAGAATTTGTATGTGCATTGTCCATCTGCACAGGTGTTATAATGTTTACTAATGCTGTCATAAGATGTCTGTAGTAGGCGTTGTAGTAATCTTGTACTGTGTATGCCGTGAAGGGTGTGGTGATGGGATGTGGATAACAAGGGTGATTAGCATATGTTCAGAAACCACCAATGAGGGGATAACCCCAGGTGTGGACCACCAGTCACATATTGGTAGTGTCCATGTCTAGGATATTGTTGGTCTTGGAGGTGGTGTGTATGGGTTGATCCAGCCGAGTGGAGGTTATGAATCCCGGACAGCGTTGGCCTAATGTGTCAGCACATATGTGGCTTTCCCAGTTAAGTGTGGGGTAGTGTCAGTCTCACATCAGTAGTACCTGTCTGAACCCTACTGTCCAGTACACCAAGAAATGAGGGCTGGTAACCGTGGGGTATGTTTTTGAATCCGTAGCATGTTACAATGTGTATAGCAGTTCTGGCCACAGTTAGTTGCACGTGGATCACCTCTGATGCATTGTGCTAAGTAACTAGCCAGGAGGTGTGTACAACATAGTGGAATATGGGAACACCTCAGCCGTGGGTGTTCCGGTCCAGGTTACATGACTGAAAGGTGTGGTCTGCATATACATGACTAAAAGGTGTGGTCTGCGTATAACCTGTCAGTGCAGGTGTGCTCTGCGGAGCCTAGAGGCAGATCCCAGTCACTGCAGAGATATTGAAGTGGTCCATTATAAGGAGTACCTTGCCTGCATGCGTCAGAGATTAAGATGTCAAGCATCGAGTCACATGACCCCATGTTTTGCTTGCCTGTTCCCGTTCTGGTGGTGAATGTTATTGGAAACTGTGCAAGACAGGCAGTATAGGAGCAGCAAGAGCCTTACATGTTATCTGTACTCCCAGGGCTGACAGGTGCAGGTCATCTGTGCCAAAGCATCGTGTTTTGTTGACCATGTCAGTCAAAGCGGACAGATACTGGATGCCTGTGGAATGACAGCAGAAGCATAGGCAACTGTTGAACGGAAACAGTCAGTCATTGTACAGTGGTATCAAGTCCGGATGAATGCATAATGCTCCCCAGGGCTTGGCCGATACCTTCAGGGCTACAAGACTGGTGAGCTATTACATGTCCCTCCACATGTAGTCTGTGAAGTTGCATCTCAGGGCAGTCACACTAACATGGAGAATGACAGTCAAATTGTACCTGGTGAGGTGTGGCATGGGTGCATAGATTATGTTGCAGAACCAGTTACCCGACAGCTAGATGTAAGCGACTATCGCCTTGTGTAGCCTGCTGAGTGGGACATCAGTATGACCGCCTACAGAGTCACCTATGACTGGTATGTTGTGTATGTTATAACACCCTATTGGTTGTATGTGATGGGTACACTTGAGTCTGTGGGCTATAAGTTATTGTTGTTGTGTTTGGTGATGGGGGCTGCCTTTGGTGCCTACACAGAGTATGGAGAGGTTCTGCAAAAGTTGTACTCATACTATGTGTGGCCTGTGGTGGTGGAGATCTTATGAGACTATGTGATGAGTAGGGTGTGTTGCAAACGTTACATGTCCCCACATGACTGTCAGGTTCAGTCTGGGTTGGTGAGAGCATTACCCCCAGCATGGCTACATATGTGCATCCCCCACAGGCTATAGTGTCGTATGTTGGGAGGTGAGCATTGACTGTGTACATGAGACAATTGCTCTATTGCCACATGTACGCCATATTCATCGTATAGACCGGCATTAGCACTGGTATGTGACAGTTGGACATGCCTGTATATTCAACTATGTCTCACAAGATATGTGAGTTATGTGTGTACAACAGCTGTTGTACTGTAAGCAAGCTGGAAATGTAAGAACAGACAGTGTACTTGTGAGAAATGGTTTGGAATGTGTGCTATATTAATTAGTAGCTCATGAAGTGCTCACAAGTTCTGAACAAGTGCTGAGCATGAAAATGCAATACAGATAGGGTGATGGATACTATCAACCCACAAGTGGTGACGACAGTCATAATTGGAGGCACTGCACTATTACCCTGCTGTGTATGGTCTGCAAGTCCATGAACCTTTATTAACGTAGATGTTAGCAGTACAGACGTAGATGACAGTATGGATGTTTGACTACATGTACCTTTGTATGTCACAGGAGTGTTCTACCAGTGGCCTGTTGACAGAATCAACACTACAAAAGGTGTCAGATTGACATGTGCATATCACATCAGTGGCAGCTACAGTAAAACAGGGTTCATGTGTTGTACTCCCCCCTCATTGTAGCCCATACCACACAGACAAATGTGAGGCATCTGTGTATGTAAGGATGTGAATGGCCATGACATATGAGCAATAGCTGTCTCAGTGTTGTGGACAACATACAGAATGGGATTTGTGGGTGAGGTGTGTGATATATGTGCACAATCTGACAGATGATATTAGCATTGTCACCACTAGGTGAATATCCCTGTACCCATTAACTAGCACCTAGGCTGCGGTCAACATTATGGACACTGTGTAAGGGATGGTGCTGTGCAGTTCACCTCCCTGAGTTGGTGCCATCTCCAGGCCTATTAGGTAGTCATACGAGGCACCCATGTCATGACAGGGTGCCATCCATGAGCATGGAGATCATTGGACAGGCATACTCAGCACTCTGGTGCCCAATATTGGATCACATATCACCTTTAAGGAGTATTGGCCATGCGTGGATGGGCGATACCAGCCTTCACAATCCTCACCTCCACTATGCAGCATGCTGGCTATCTTCCATTAACACATGTTCTACACTATGATGTTGGACATGCTACACATACATATCCTGATCTGAAAGACATATGTCATGGACAGCCACCATCCTAGTACTAGGATCACCACATGCTGGACAGATCCCTGTGCCATACATGTGACATACAACTGCCATACCATGCAACCCTGTCTATCAAAGCTGCACATGTCATCTCTGTCATACATGGTGTGATGACCACATGGTAGATGTATTATCAACTGTCTGGATCAGTAATGTGGCACTGATGCACCTCGCGGTGGCAAAATGGCTGTCGGATACAGCTAGGAAACCTTGCCCGTACATGCTATAGTTGATAACCATCCCTGCAAATGACGTCCGGGTAGCCATTGTCCCATGTCTATCACATGTGCAACACAGGCGATCCATGGCAGGATGTTGACTGCTGTACAGTGCCATGTAGATGTATATGACAAAACACATGTATGTAAAGGTTTCCATGCATATGCGTGCATTGTCACTGCTCAAGTCCATTAAGGCAGTGTATGTGTTGATATGTGACATATACACAGCATCAAGGTCAACAGCATTACTGTGGACACATCCAGGCATGTGCTGATAGGTAAGAACACCAGTGCAGGCAAACAGACATGTCCACATGATGACAGCATTCACATAGAGTATGAACAATGTAATGAGGTGACACACATATATGGTGATGATATCCAGTGCATAACGGGTGTTATATGTGTGTGACACAAACATGTCAGTCATGTCAGTGTCATGATGATTTGCAAAGATAACTGTGCAGATGTACTAGATTTAATACAAATGTATGTGCAGCAGTATCTCTGTACATCTCTGTGATACTGTGACCTGTCACCATCATTATGTCTTACAGATAATGCCTCATTCATGCCTGCCAGTGTACAGCCACCAGGAGGATGATGTCCTCATCCCATACCTCCATGAGAACTACGAGGTGTTGTTCAACCATGTACCACAGCATGCCCAGCAGTGTGATGACCTGTGGCAGGACCTTTGCATGAGGGTTAATGATGTGGGTGGCCATAACCGCACCTACCAGCAGGTGCACAGACACTGCATGGACCTGATACGACATGAGAAACAGCGTGCCACTGCAATCGCCAGGGAACAAGGTGGAACATGTGGTGGGCCACCAACCCAGCCCCCACTCACACCCACTGAGGAGCTACTGGCCAGTCTGGGGACACCCTCAGAACAGCATCCACAAACACTAGCTGCCATCGTGGAGGTGGGTGTCTCCCAACCAATGAGCCTGGAGTTGCCTGGTAAGTCAGTACTGCACATATGACTATTATATCCCATTTAGTTGCATGTGTCACTGTACATTATGTAATGTAACATCATATGCAAGGTATGTTTACACACATGCTGCATACTACAGTATGCTACCTTGTGTATGCACAAATGTGCATACTATATGCTATTGTGCAGGCGAATGTGTTAACATGCACAGTGCACCCTGTGGCTGTCATACAGTCATGGATAATGTTCAAACTGCTGTGTCACCCCTATACAGGTACCTCTGATGTGCCGCACAGACATCAGTCCATTGCAGGTGAGACTGTCATCAGTATCAGGCATGTTAAAGCATAGATCTATTCACCATATGGCCACGTGATGTTTGTTCCATTCACGATATACAGGTTGGATCTCCCATCATTCACACTGGCTACCCATATGCAATATATACAAATGAAATGATACACCAACATGAAACCACAGTATCTGTCATTGCTACATGTGTGGACAGCTGTGCATACAACGGTGGAGGTGTTGTACAATGTAGGCATATGTACTATACATTGGAACAACACATGTGTGGTACGTAAACAGTACCACACAGTGAGCTGGGATATGGGCAGCCCACACGAGTCACCATTGTGTTATATGCCCCTGCAATGGCTGCACACATTGTGATGTGCCATTGACATGTCCCAGACACGTAGTGTTCTGGCTGCAATATTGTCATACTATCCCATAACACATACCCCACATACCAAACATATAACCCGTTGTCTGCATAGCCCTGTGGATGGTGACATATCTGACATCTATGGGTGTATGTCATATGGGACAACACAGACATGTGAGATAGACGGCCATCACAAACATTTGGCCAACACATGTTCACACATGGCCATGGGGGATGGCCAGAGACACATAGCCACACAGTAGATGTGATGTGTATACACCCTGTTGCACATTGTCCACACATGGTCCAATTATAGCCTTAGTTGACTGATTATACAGTTGATGTGGTGCACTGGACATCCTAAAAGCCTGTGCATAGCTAGTGGAGGTGTCACTTAAGTCTACCATATCAGATGTGTTGAACATCACGACTGTGTCATAGCATGACAGTAGTCACCTGTACAGCTTCCATAGACATTGACACCACATCAGGCCACAGATACTGTACATTTCCCTTGCTGCTGTAGGACATCACCATTAGCTGTGCACCTCGTGTGTGTGGTACATCAATGTCATGTGGGACATGGTGAATTGACAAGTCTGCCATGTGTGGACATGGTTGTCAGGCAGCTAAGACTCTGTAGTAGTTGTGCAGGGGTGTCATCTGTAGGTCTTCCAGTGACCTGTCACATGACACAGCATGGTTTGGTGTGTATACACCTCAGCATCGTGGGTCACAATCCACAGTAATGTCATGGGTATGCATGCAGTTATGGCTATGCAATGTGTGCATATTACACACTGTATAGCAATATAGATGCCTCATGATGCCATGCAAAGGCACAGTGTCAGTACTTCACACTGTATAGCAATGTAGACGTCTCACACTACCCTTCCATGCTCATGCACATTTGCTAAACATGCATTCTATCTGTAGAGCATACAGACAACACTGCAATGTGATGCCCATTATAACGTTGTACATGTGTCAGGACACCATTCTGTTAATGCACACGTCAGCAGATTACATGTCAAGGTCACTTCAGCCATGTGTACTGTTAACCTGTTCTGGTCCACATGGTGTAGCACAGGGATGCATGCTTACTACCATGATTGTGTGAACTGCATGGCTACTGATATGACACCTGCTTGCTGTTGTATGCAACCCAGGGAGGTATGCTAACTAACACTATTAATGTCTGAGCTGCATGCCGTCTGCTGTATCACATGCATGCTGCATGCCATCTGTCATATCACATGCATGGTGTGTCTGTGTGTGTGTGTGTGTGTGTGTGTGTGTGTGTGTGTGTGTGTGTGTGTGTGTGTGTGTGTGTGTGTGTGTGTGTGTGTGTGTGTGTGTGTGTGTGTGTGTGTGTGTGTGTGTGTGTGTGTGCGTGTGTGCATGTGTGTGTGTGTCTACTGTAATTTAGAGTCTTTCTTTGCATTCACAGGTGATGTAGGTGCGTTACCCTCCTGCGGTCCATCTGATGTTAGTGTCCCCACAGATACTAGCAGTGATGAACATATGCATGAGGTACAGGCAGGGTTGTCAGAGGCTGAATCTGTGCCAATGGTTGCCATTTCAGCTATGTCCCCCTCTTCCCCACACACAGTTCTGCTGCCAACACATACCGCATCACCAGTGGCCATAGAGGAAGGACAGTCAGCATCTGTTAGCGTGGAACAGGAAAGTGTGGTGGCTACAGAAGGTGTGTCTCCACACCATGGTGTCAGTGTAATGACTGCAGATGTGCCACACAGGCATGTGGCCAGTGCTGCTCGTAGGAGGACCTCTGGCAGACATGCACCTGCAGGACAGAGCGCAGCAGCTGGTGTCACCAGGCGCATGTTCCAGATGGTAATGGCGGCACAGGCATGTGCTGAATGGCAGAACAGAGAAGGGCAGAGGCTGCAGAGGGCTGCTATCCATACTCTAAATGACAACATCCAGGCATTAGCAAATGCTCAACAGCAGATTGCTGATGTTTTGGACAGGCGATTGGGTGAAATGGTCGGAATCCTTGACTGTGGCATGGCAATCCACGAGCGTGAGCTGTCTGTGCTGGAACATCTGGTAGGAGTGAGGCATAGGCCACATGGACGTAGGCCAGCTACACCACCTAGTGCAGGTCAACGTGAGTGTGCCACCTCACATACCTGCTCCCATAGTGCCGGTAGCAGTAGCAGTGCAGCCAGTGCTGCGCTGTCCACACCAGGACACAGCAGGCCACATGAACATGGCCCTGGATGTTCCCAGTGGGGACACGGTTCCAGTGGACATGTGTCATTGGACAGTAGCCAATCTGTACCTCCGCCTGGTAGTGCCCGTGCAACTCCTGGCAGGTGCAGGTCACATGGCCTTGGCTGGACACAGTGAGCTGTACATCCTGGTCTGTACAATCTGGAGCTCTCAATAATACCCATGTGTAGGCCTCACAAAAGGCAGAACTGTGTGCACACATACACGCACATGGCAAAAACATCTGTAGGGCACCGCAACACCCACATGCATAACGACCACACATGTCCAATCAGATCACCGGCCCTTACCCACACACATGATGTCATCCATTGGTGCAGCCTATGCCCCTGGCAAACATTATCACCCTGTGCATATGATGAAGCCTGTGCCGCATCCCTGTCATCCACATCATCGGTGCAGGGACATGCTCAAATGGTCTGATGCACAGGGTGAACAGAATACTGAGAGAAGTGTATATTACATTAGTTGTGTACTGTTGACACGCACCAGACATACCATGTAGTACAGGTTTATCATGCATTGTTATATGTTCACAGTATGTGTCTTGGTAACAACAGTAACAGCATGTTGGTAATGATTATAGTCCAATTCCACCCACAAGGGCAAGTAGAATATAAATGAAAAATTAACCACAAAGAACACTTCACCGCCCAATGAAGAGCAAAAAAACATTTATTCCATCACAAATATGACTAAGCGCTTTCACCAGTAATCTGGCTTCTTCAGAGTCGTTATTTAAAATTCCCCATCAGTTTGTAAGAGATATATTATACATTGGGCGGTGAAGTGTTCTTTGTGGTTACTTTTTCATTTATGTTGGTAATGATGCCCTGGTTCCCTCCTTATGGTCTACTTGCATGTGCCAACAAGTAGCAGTGTTTGCAGTTTCCCATGTGTAAATGTGAAGTACTCACAGGCACGTATGGCAATATCAGCATGCTATACGTAGCCTCAACCTGACTGATGGAAAGGCTAACATACCACAGATGTCCACACATCTACTGATCCAGAAGCATGTGGGCTGTTTAATAGGCTACAGTGGCTAGAGACGTGACATCCATACCAGGTCACATCACAGGTATGTTGACATGATGTGGGGGGTGTACACAGTGGTCTGGCCGATGATAACGTTAGAGGCCACTTGATAGAATGAGGCCTCACTGTGTAGCAATAATACCCAGTCACATTACAGGAACATGCCCACACTCATGGGGTCAACAACATTATAACGCACACTCCATAGTGTTGAGGTGAGGACCCCTGCGTATGTGATAATCACCCTCTCAGTACTGTGCACCCACACGACGCAACACAGAGAATGAACATGTTCAGGTAGCCAGTAACGCTGAGACTGATGGCATCAACAGGGTAGTAGACTGCATTACCATGAGGGGTTAGGGATCCTGTCTGTTCTGTATGGTAGCATACACCCTCACTCCATGCACCAGACAGCCATACATACACACACACACACACACACACACACACACACACACACACACACACACACACACTGTGGAGTCCACAAATGTCATTCACATACAGATAGCTGACATGTGTGTGATACACAAACCAACCCTGCCTACATCATGCTTTCCACACTGCAGTATGTATAGATCTCTACAACAGTGTACAGGGGTGTGTAACAATTGGGATGTATTCCCCACCATATGTGGCATATATGGTCACACAAGCAAACACACATGGCAGTACTGTGAATGATACACCTGCTCTATGATGATACGTCTGTCAGACATGCAGCAGTATTGGCCGCATTATGTGTACCAATGCTACCTCCAGCAATTGAGCTGCTATATGCACACGGGAGGATGTAAGTGTTACAGGTGTCAAGTGACTTACAGTCAGTAACACCCGACCGCTGTGTAGGTTTTATGTCTTCACCGTCAAGTAACAGTAACATAGCGTACTGTTTGCACATGTAATGGTAGGATGGTGTGTGACACACCTGTGAGCCGTCCCCGGCAAACGTCCATCTGCAAAGGTGGATCACCACTTTATGTACACACATCCATCCATACCTGATGTACATCCTACCGTACTGTCAGTATTTCACCATATACAGGTGTCAATGATGGGGCTGCATTGCAACTGCATGTTGTAGTTAGGCACAGATGAATTACATACATCAGCTACTGCACATGCATGGTAGCTGCATGCACACCACTACATGTACATGTGTGTTGGTCCTACATGCCTGTCATGTAGCCATGTTTGTATGCATTGCAATTGGTGGACATGTGCGATGACATACATAACACATGGACTGTTGTATGATATGATGGGTGTCATGGGTAACTAGTACAGAGGGAATGTGTCCTCGGTCAACATTGCTACCTCATGTACTGTTAGCATTCAACAGCCATGGACCTACCTTCCATTTGCATGCGTGTGATTGCTGTAGCCACTTGTCTGCACGGAGGACAGCAAAAGCTATGCTATGTACATATGTGTTTTGTGTGTGTGTGTGTGTGTGTGTGTGTGTGTGTGTGTGTGTGTGTGTGTGTGTGTGTGTGTGTGTGGTCCATGCACATATCCACTGCGATTACATGTATGTCATATCCAAACATGTGTGTTCTTTGGTGTACAGCGACAGTCATCTGTCACAGCTGTGTAAGACCCAGGGCCCCTGTTATGTGTAGAGCCGACCTGGTTATGTACAGTGGGATCATTGCATTGCATAACACATGATGGAAACCTGTCAGTACATAAGTAGTCTGCACAGTTGCTGTAGACCTATGTACAGTCCACTGTTCATGAGTCACACGGTGTTGTGGTAATGTTTGGCTGTGGGTTGCTGGTCCAACAACATGGTGATGTCTGAGGGCTACATAGTAGACTTCGGTGTTTACCACTGTGATCTGCACCTGAGACATCTGTGATGGCTCCTGAGTGCGTACTGGTCAGTACATGTGAGTGACCTTCATGTACATGGGGACAGTAACACCATACTGTGCCCTTCCGTGTTTAGAATCCGTGTGCATGCAAGACAGCCCTTTGCTACTGCTAAGTGTGTGAGCATGCCCAGTACACTGTTGTGTAGATGGACACACAGTACATTCCAAACTGTGCCCTTCTATTTTAGAATCCATGTGCATGCAAGACGGCCCTTTGTAACTGCTGTGTGAGCATGCCCAGTACGCCGTTGTGTAGATGGACAGACAGTACATTCCAAACTGTGCCCTTCCATGTTTAGAATCCGTATGCATGCAAGATGGCCCTTTGCAACTGCTAAGTGTGTGAGCATGCCCAGTACGCCATTGTGTAGATGAACACACAGTACATTCCAAACTGTGCCCTTCCGTGTTTAGAATCCGTATGCATGCAAGACGGCCCTTTGCAACTGCTAAGTGTGTGAGCATGCCCAGTACGCCATTGTGTATATGGACACACAGTACATTCCAAACGGACGTGTGATACTAAGTGTATGAGCATGCCCAGTGACACCTTGTGTTGGTGATGTGCCTCTGTGTATGGGCATGGCCATTGACATCCTATATAGCGATGGTGGTCATCCAGACAACAGATGTCCATTTTCCACGTCAGGATGGATGCCTACATTGAACACACTGGTTGATTGTCTTGAAGGGTGTACTGTCTGTGGCGCATCTTGTATCTATGTAGTGTTGTAATAGTGCTCCGTAGATGGGCAGTTGTCCTGCTCACATCACTGCCGTGTGTTTGTCTACGTCTACCTTGGGACAGTAATATGCTTTTAGACTGCTCACTCTCTATACATTCCCTATCGGCATCTTTGCCTTTGTGGATGATGTCATCCACCTAGAAGTATGCCTCTGGGAGTGCTGTGTTCCAGTAATCTCGGTAACGCATTCTATAACTGCGTAATGCTGTAGTGTGATAAGGTAGTTAGGTGTATGTTCGACGCCCTGCCAAGTGTGTGTGTGTGTGTGTGTGTGTGTGTGTGTGTGTGTGTGTGTGTGTGTGTGTGTGTTTCCAGCTGCCTGGGGACAGAGTAATACTTTTAGACGGCTCACTCCACATGCATTCCCTATCGGCGTCTTTGCCTTTGCGGATGATGTCATCCACCTAGAAGTATGCCTCTGGGAGGGCTGTGCTCCAGTAATCTCAATAGCACATTCTGTAACTGTGTAATGCTGTAGTGTGATAAGGTAGTTAGATGTATGTTCGACTCCCAGCCCTGCCAAGTGTGTGTGTGTGTGTGTGTGTGTGTGTGTGTGTGTGTGTGTGTGTGTGTGTGTGTGTGTGTGTTCCAGCTGCCTAGGGACAGAGTAATGCTTTTAGACGGCTCACTCCACATACATTCCCTAGCGGCATCTTTGCCTTTAGTATGCCTCTGGGAGTGCTGTGTGGCAGTAATCTCGATAGCGTGTTCTGTAACTGTGTAATGCTGTAGTGTGATAAGGTAGTTAGGTGTATGTTCAACTCCCAGCCCTGCCAAGTGTGTGTGTGTGTGTGTGTGTGTGTGTGTGTGTGTGTGTGTGTGTGTGTGTGTGTGTGTGTGTGTGTGTTTCCAGCTGCCTGGGGACAGAGTAATGCTTTTAGATGGCTCACTCCACATACATTCCCTATCAGCGTCTTTGCCTTTGCAGACGATGTCCTCCGCCTAGAAATATGCCTCTGGGAGTCCTGTGTACCAGTAATCTCGATAGCGTGTTCTGTTACTGCATAATGCTGTAGTGTGGTAGGCTAGATAGGTAGGTGCTCGATTCCAAGGCATGGCAGGTATGTGTGTTTGGCAGTTATACCGTATGTGTTGGTATCTGTGGGTGGCTAGCTGCGGGATGTGTTCAGTTTGTTTTGTTGCTGACCTATATAGTGTCCACAGCCAGCATATTCTGCCAAGACACTGGTTGTCAACACATACATTCACCAAGAGGTCTGGTGAGTAACTGTCAGCAGCCCTACTCTTACCCTTGATACAGTCTGACCCATGTGACGCAACATAACACACGTGCCTTGATAGTAACAACACTACATGATGCAGGTGGCACATGTAGTTTCCTTTTCATTCCTGTCTAATGCATTGCTGTCATGTGGTCCATTGTTGTGATATAAATGCCATATCTACATATGTGTGTACATGTATATGTGTGTATATATATATATATATATATATATATATATATATATATATATGTCCATGTATATATGTATACAAATAATATATATGATATATGTAGATGTAGAGGTGGACATAGATGTGAACATATGTCTGGGGACATCAGCACTATTGAATGTTTGTGCCGGATGATCTGTACGTGATAACCTGGGATCTATGGATATCTGCCATGGGGTGGTGGTAATGCACATTGTCTGTAGTGTGCAGGGCCACAGGTTGTAGTCGTGTAGACACCAGTTATTTTGTTGCTGGGAAGACCATGGGACACCGAATATGGGGATGGTAAGGCACCTGTTGCCAGTTGTGTATGGATCTGAGCGACACTGAGCAGTGGTTAATAATTTGGAGGTTCGGTATGGGTCATATAATTATTCATTAGAAGACTATACTATGCAGATGAGGTTGACTATGGTGTATCACATTTATCATCAGGGTGTGCTGCTGGTCCCTGGAGTGTATGTGTGTAGTCAGCCGGGTGCAGGTCTCGAATATAGTTAACAGCATGGGAGAGGGGTCAGGCATACTGTACGTACATTGCAGAACTGTGCCTCGGGAGTGCTCCTGCCTTAGCACACCTAAGCTAGGGGTGTGTCTATACCTGCCTGGTGACATTGGGAGGGATGACAGCAGTGGTGGGGTAGTCAGGCTGTTCAGGCTGCACAAACAGGTGTTGATCAGCACAATCAGCAGATGACATGGCCAGCCCGCACATGAACAGTACATTAATGCGAGCAACCAGCATACACACAGGTTTCGTCCACACTCTACACCACCAGTGTATTCCTGCAGAGACATTTCACGACACAGTCCAACCAAATGACACGGACTGCAGCAGGCAACATATACCAACATGTGCAGGAGGCTGGGGCAGTGAGGATGTGTATGCTGCTGAACAACCCTAACTGGGGTGACATAAGACTTTATAGACCGAGGGTGACTTACCAGGGGCTACATGGGCTGGGAATGTTGGAGCACTATGGGGTGGACAGAGACCTCCTACAGCAGCTTGTTGACCTGTGCCTGCCACACCTGACACATCAAACAGGCCGAGGGAAATGCATCACAGTGGATACCATGGGATGTGTTGGCCTAGGTGTACTAGCCACAGGTACCTCACACAGCACAACTGGGGATATCATGGGTATCTCACAGGCATCTGCATCCAGAGTATTGCACCAGTTCACAGATGCCATGTCAACACATGCTAGTGAGCACGTACATGTCCTCAACACATGTGATTAGTGGACCAGCAATATGCATCTGTTCAACCACATGGATGACTACCCTGGGGTACTGGGTGCTATAGCCTGCACACGTAGCACCACCCGGAGAGCGGGGTAGGGCCTACAGTCACTGCAGGGGCATACCCTCCAACAGCTAGGCCATATGCGATGGCCAGGGCATGAAATTAAATGTGTGTGCTGTCTGCCCTGGAAGCTATGATGTGTCCAATATATGGCTTCTGACACAGCTGTAGCAACCAATGCCTATATGGACATCCCCTACATTCTCCTAGTGGGGGATGCTGGGTAAACACTGGTGTAGTGGCTGATGACACCCATCAGCAATGCACACACACCTGAACACTCACACCATACTGAGGCGGATGCACAGGCAAGACATATACTTGTGCATGTGTTTGGGATGCTTGGTTCACAGTTCTGGTATCCGGACACATCCGTTGGAGCTCTGTAGTATTCACAAGCTACATGCATACAAGTTGTTATGGCATTTGCTATGCTACATAATGTTATCCTGCAGTAACAGTTGCAGCAGGAACAGCATGAGGCAGGGCCACACAGCCCAACACCACTGCCAAGGCCTGTACAGGCACAGTGTGACTTGGTGAAGGAACTACCTGAGTAGGGCACAGTCGGCGAAAGCCCGTGCACAGTATGACCTGCCCTTGGCAAAGAGGCAACACAAGGCATATGCACTGACACAGTAGGTATCCACGGATTTCCCCTCTCTGACTCGCACACAGTACAATGGATGCCAAACATGACAGTACCTGTGCTCGGCCATGTATAGGAGGTGCACTGTGTGCATCCGACATAGGCAGCACTCCAGCACCATCCTCAAGTCCGGAACACACCCAGGGTATGTCTATTGACCTAGCAAGTGGCAGTTGTATTAGAATGTGTAGTTACCCATTGCTATGGTATGTATGTGAGCATACAAGTGACTGTGGTGGCCAAATGTTAGGGCAGCAGACAGTACACATCCATAGTGACACCATGACCTCTGTAGCACATATGGGGGTCAAAATGGTAGCCTGTAGTACACAGGGTGTCCTAACCCACTGCAGATTATGGGCTGACCATCATGTGTGTCCGTACAGCCCACACACGTTCCATGCAGCTGGACATATGTGGTCCAATACAGATGAATGATATATGATAGCCTATGGATATGCCCAATGAATGACCCCAACCCCCTAAGACACACACAGACGACAGCAGGCCAGGCAGTTTGATGTAGGTTGTGTAAGCTAGGACATCCAACACCACTGTGCTGGTAATTAAAGCTGGGAACTGACATACCCTGGTATCCCTCCAACCAGCAATTTAGGTAGGTCCACACACTGACATGGAGTACCCGGCATACCAGTACAGTAGCGGCAGATGTGTACAACTGTTGGCTGTGCCCCCGTCACACCTACACATGTGAGAGTCACGTGCACCACCCACGGTGCTGTGCAGGACTGTGGTTGTGGTTGCATGCCCCCCACACTATGCAGACATGTAGCAACTGTCAATGCCACATGGCCATTAGCTACCCTGCAGACACAGCATGACACCTGTCTGTGTAGAACAGAAGGGTCAGCAACACAGTACTAACTATCTGGACATGTGACACATGCAATGCAGTTTACCATACTTTGCATGCTCACCCACATGACGGTATGATGGTATTGTCGGTCGACAACATGCACAACAGTCATACTGGGCATGCTCACACACTGAAACACAGGACGGCCAAGCAAGCATACACCAGTGGTCCGGACATATCTGCCAGTACATTGCTATACTGTTGGATGTCTGCGCTGTATGGTGTGTGTGTGGTCTATTGTCTGTACATATGCCATGGTCTATTGTTAATTCACATGAGCTATGTGCGCAGGGTACTTCTACCATCACGTGTATAGGGCGGTTCTTTGTTTGCGGACAGGCCGACGCCTTTGGATACAGACTGGGTAAGGCACAGTCCAGCAGGTGGGAGCTGTTGTGCGTGGGTTTGCACAGTGTTAAGCACTGCTGACCTCTGGTCACAGCACCTTATATACATTTAGACTCCACATTTCTTTGACAGTGCACTACTGGCATACTGGTAGACAAACACGCTTACAGCCGCTCGCTCTCTGACATTTTCGCTTACATTTGTCACTCACAATGAGTGTGTGTGA
>NC_056738.1:408702887-408720387 GCF_019279795.1 Protopterus annectens
CAGTTATTGTGCGAATGCTCTGACCATTGGTATCGTTGACATTGTCATATGTACAGGTTGGGATGTATTCTGGGGACTAGGGTTGCCACCTTTTCAAAAGGCCAAGATGGGACATTTTCGGAACACACATCAGATTTTACAAGCTGACACATACCCACGGTCAGTACAACGGATAGAACTTTACTTATTTGCCTACATAAAAGCCTATTGTTGTAGCGGTTTAGTTGCTTATTCTGTTTCTTGTAACATTGAGGTATTGTAGATACTGCAATAATTATTTTCTGCAACTATTACATAACATATGGGACATAATTATGTGCTACAATCCCAGGACATTTGCCATTTGTAATGTATTTTGTCAGGACACAACTGTCCAAAGAGGGACTGTCCATTGCAAAGCGGGACAGATGGTAACCCTACTGCGGACACCAGATTGTTTGGGCCAACACATAGCCACGGTCAGTGCAGGTTTAGAACATTCATTTGTTTCCTAGCTGTGAGCCTTATACCTTTGGCACTTTTGTTGTTTGCCTGTTTCTTGTATGAATTATGTTTATTCTATCCTGACATGACCGCTTTAGGCAACTGTTACATGCAGTATGGTACATAGTTATTTCCTACGATCACAGGGCATTTGGCATTGTATCATTGTTGGTCAGGTCACACCTACACACACATTAATTGTCCCTCACACAGTGGATCAGGGGGTATCCTGTTTACGCCAGTGCCTTCATCACCTTTATACCATGTGCCACTATGCGAATGTGTGCAATATATTCTCTTGCTTATTCGTGTCGGGACACGTGCATCACGGGCAGGTGTTTGATCCTGGGTAGTAGGTTATGCATGACCATCTAGGGCTGGACAGTCTCATGCACCACTACTGCACATTCAAACTTGTGTCCAGATATCTACAGGACTGGACTTCGTGTCTTCCATTCTAATGTTTACATAGGTTACTTATCCCATGAGGGATATCCCAAAAATTGAACAAGACCGAAACAAGACAAATACCGAACATTCTTCTGGCGTTATGAAAATGTGCTGGGGGTTTTACATGCAAGGGATACATAGTTTGCAATCCTGAAACTGCCTAGGGTGACACTACCTACTACATATGCATAGTGGTCACTATGTGTAGATGTGGCTGCACCAAACCAGTAGGCCAAGTATGGCTGGATTTGGTGGACGTTCAGATATGGGAGCGGGTTGTGTGCTGTGGAGGGGATGCTGGGTAGTCCATTATGCATCCAGGTGTGTTGAATTTGATATGGCCAGTTCCATCAGGACCAATCTGTGGGTATGTGCCAGTGACATGTCTATACATTTGTATTGCACATTTTAATATTCATATGTTTGTGGGATTGTGTTCTACAGTATGGCCTGTCTGGTTGTATTGCAGATGTTTATACATGTTTTTGTGTTTCTTTCTGCTTCACCCACTGCTCCCTCATACACCTCCGGTTCACCCATTCTGCATACGACACAGTATCGCCTTGGAGGATTGTACCATTACCCATCCCCCACACACACATATTCCTGACACCCCATACATCACTGCTTTGGTTGTTGGCCCATGACACGGCCAGAGTAACACATTGCACACCCTACATATGTCAGGTAACTGTATGGTTATGTAGACTACCCTGCCATGTTTGCTTTCCACATGCTATACCTCACACACATAGGTACAAGCCCATACTTAACTTTCATTACATGGTTGGTATACCCGGGTAATACCCGTTCAACTGTGACACATCCTGACAAGTTTAGCTTGTACCGCTGATGTGCGGATTTTGGCAGACTGTTCTAATCATTGGTAGGATGCCACCTTTTCCTATGTCCAGGATGGGATATATTCCGGACACATATCCGAATGTACTGGACAACAAGTACCCACAGTCAATGGTATGGGTAATACTGTTCCTTTCAGCCTACATGTTGCCTTATTGTTGTAGCAGTTTATATGCTCCTTCTGTTTCGTTTACATGCTTATTCTATTTCCTGTCACATTTGGTATATGAAATACAGACATACCTTTTGTATGTGACTATTACATGCTTTGTGGGATATGATTCGGTCATACGGTCGCTAGATATGTACATTTATCGTGTATTTTGTTATGGACACATCTGCCCAGCTGTGTACCCTCCCTCACACTATGGGTCAGCTGACGACCCTAACCATTGGGCTGGACGTACCTATTGGTGGCGCGCTAACATATGATGTGTTTCACTTCCACTTGGTATAGCTATCTACACTGCGTTGGACTACGGGCACACGGTTTTCCATGTCATTTGTTTACGGGATAGGGACCCATTATTCCCTACCGTGCATTTGTGTTTACTTCTTCATTTTGTGTTCGCAGGAACTATCTTGCATGCTTTGCATACGTTTCAGTATCCACGGACACTGACAGATGTGATTACTATCTTGCAAGTTGTTATATGGAAGCATTTTACATTGCACGTCGACAGCTGGCATTTCCACGCCTCCGTGCGGCATTTTGACATGCCCTATGCACTCGCGTTCCTTTCCTATGCACGTGGCTGTGGCGGCGGTGCGCCTTCATTAATATGCATTTGGCACTACTGCGCCATCTTCGCGCCGCACTGTCGGCGCAAGCCTACCACCGGCCTTGCGTTGAGCTTCATGAATCCCAGGGTATGTTTAAAAAATGTATGTAAACAGGTGGCTTTCCTTTCCTTCCCCTTTTCTTACTAATTTGGCTTATATATTTATTTTTTAAAGGTATATGCATGCAGCTAGGGTTTGACTTTTACCCATTTTCCTTCTAATCTCTCTCATACTTACTGAACAATTTAACGGTATTTATCCACACTAGATGGGGGATTCCTTCTTTCCCATTACCTCCCTTTTTTCAGCCTTTCAGTTTCTGTATTTGACACTAATATACATCTTTTTCTATCCATGTTGTCAAAGTATTACTCCCAGTTTCAATGCAAGTTTCTTCTACATTTTCAAATTTTGTACAAGCAGTGAACAGTTTAATACAGACATTGAAAAATAATGCTGTCTACTGTTTTAAATAATAGCACACTTTCATCTTCTGCTGTGAATTCAGATTTCTTGTACCTAAATTTGGTACAACAACAATATTAAATGAATTGTGAAGTTGTCAGATGTCCAGCTTAACACATATGTTATCTCAGAAGCCTGACATTCTCTTCTGCTAAGTTTGTAGACTGGACAGTGTTTACCTGGGCTGCTAGCTGTCAGTTGGCAATATTATGTTGTCAGTCAGGTAGGAGCTAGAAGTAGCCATCTGAGCTATAAGGGGATTCATTATACATTGTTTCATGTCTCAGGTCATAATCTAGACATAAATGTATATTTGTTTTTTCTAGAGGGCAGTAGAAAACCTTTGTTTCGTAGAAATACTGATTTACATTTCCAGAAATACATCTTATCTACCCAATAGGTGGCATTGTTCTACAGTTTGTCTTGAAGAGCTGTGTGGTGATGTCACTGCAATTACCTGAAATGCTTCATCTGGGAACAAAATGTTTGCTGGATGCAGTGGCGCACATCTGTAATCCTTGCTACTTAGGAGGCTTGGATTGTTTGAGTTTAGGAGTTCTAGCATGCTGGGCTCTATGTTGAACAGGTGTCCGTACTAAGTTTTGCATGGATATGGTGATTGTAAGGGAGCCTGCAATCACTAGCTTGTATAATGAGGGGTGAACTGGTCCAGGCTGGAAACGAAGTAGATCAAAGCCCCGATGTTGATCAGTAGTGGTGCTGCATCTTTGAATAGTTGCTGTATTGCAGCCTAAACAAAATAGTGAAACACAGCCTTTTATTAAAAAAAAAAACAGTATACACAATTAAATTTGAGTCATAATTTTTCCTTAAACCAAACACGTACATATTTTCCTACTTAAATTAATGGTATATTCATAAGATAAAATACTGTGAACCACTTTGTGGTTGCTTTCTTTTACTACCACCTGAAAATGTCCTTTTTCATGGCATCGCTTGTTTCTATCTTCCTGGGCTTTTCTGCTTGTACCTTATATGTAGCATATACAAAGCTACCCTCACAGACTGCCTTTTAAGTTTTTTTTGCTCCTTTGTTTTTTGTACCGGAGCTGAATGGCGATTCAAGCATTAATTTTGGAAAGCAAACTTTAGTTTAGAGATGTATTATAAAAACATGAAATCAGAAATATTTCACTTCGACAAATCTTCCCATGTTGAAACCTTCCTGTGAAAATAAGTACCATAGTATCACCATCCCCCCAGATTTATGAAGCCCTTTATTGTGTGCAGGATTAGTCTAAGAAATATTTTCGGCAATATGGCCGACATGCGATCCAGGAACGAGCTCCCGGGATGTGCATGTGAGCTCTTAGACTAATCCTGCACGGACCAAGCTCCTTTATGCAAATTACCCTCATTTGCAGGTGAAAACCATGCAAATTAGGGTAATTTGTTATCCAGCAAGTCAGCAGCTGTCTGTGCAGGACGAGTGCAGTCTGCAGAAATGTACTCTGTAAGTAACCGAGTACATTTCTGCAAACTACAAAACAGATCTATGATAGCTCCAAATAAAGGCTGCATATCATTGAGGAAGCATGCCATTGGCATTGCAAACTGTTTAAAAAATAACAACTTTTATTTTTTTTTCGCATATCTCGCCTGTTTATGCATAGGGCAGCAGTGCAAAAATGAGATCGGGGGGAAAATAATAAAATAAACCTAAAATAAGTATTCTAACTCTAAGCAGTATTCTGCCATGCAAGTCAGTGGCAGTCAGAACACAACCTGGCCAGTGAGGAATGGTTGCTAAGGGGGGAGGCTCAGTGTGGGACATGTAACTATGCATTAGCAGTCAATCCTATGCAAATGAGGGGAAGGATAGTGAATCCCGGTTTTCCGCATGGTGTGAGGCAGGTCCCAAGAGTGTAAGAGTATAAATAGATGGGCGCAAGACTAGGATATAGGTGACATCATGGGGGGGTGTCAGGCATACTGTAAGTGGATTGGAGCCCTGTGGCACAGGATTGCTCCTAGCTTAGCACAGCTCAGCTAGGGGTGTGTCTAAACCTGCCTAGCACTCTTTGCAAAGAGTAAGCGGGTGTGCTCACCGCACACTGGGTTTTACAGGAAGAAAAAGGAAGTTAAACCAGGAAATAGCAACTCTGTGCACATTTGAGCACTCCGTTTGTGCGGCGTGCACACGGGCTTAAACAGGGAGGCAAAGGGAAGGGAAAACAGCAGTAGGAAGGTAATCAAGGAGAACTAATTTAGCTGGCAGGTGAAATGTATCAGAATCAGCCAATTACACAGGCAGCAGACCAGCCCAGCCCAGCACACCACTATAAACTATGCAAACACCTTTCCCCCTTGTTTTTACCCAAAAACTCTGCACCACCGGTGTATATGAATGGGGAACTTTTACAAAACAAAAGCAAGAGAAAAAAATGTTAGGGGCTGCTTTTGCTATCATAAACCAGCATGTGCAATTGGCTGGGGGTGGTGAGGATGTGAATGTTGCTGAGCAACCCACAGTGAGGAGACGGAGAAGACTGTACAGACCCAGGGTAACCTACCAAGGGCTACATGAGCTGGAGATAGTGGAGCACTATAGGGTGGACAGGGACCTCCTACAGTAAATTGTTGAGCTGTGCCGGCCATGCCTCACACACACAACTAACAGAGGGGAACCCATCCCAGTGGATACCAAGGTATGTGTAGGCCTAAGAATACTAACTACAGGTACCTTCCAAAGACCAACTGGGGATATGATGGAGATTTCACAGGCATCAGCATCCAGGGTACTCCACCAGTTCCTGGATGCCATGTCAGCACATGTCGGTGAGCACATATATTTCCCCATTACCCGTGAGGCATTGGCCAGCAATATGCACCTCTACCACCAAATAGCAGAATACCCTGAGGTAGTGGGTGCAATAGACTGCATGCACATATGCATCAAAGCATCACCTGGTGAGTGGGGTAGGGTCTACATCAACTGCAAGGGCTTCCTCTCCATCAACTGCCAGGTTGTGTGTGATGCCCAGGGCATAATAATGAATGTGTGTGTTGGCTGCCCTTGAAGCTATCACAATTCCCACATCTGGCATCTGATGCAGCTGTACCAGAGATTTGCCAGTGGGGACATCCTACATGGTCACCTAGTGGGGGATGCTGGATACTCACTGGAGCCATGGCTGATGACACCCATCAGAAATGCACACACACCCAAACAAAAACTCCATAATGAGGCACACACACAAACATGAATCATAATAGAGCATGTATTTGGGATGATTAAGTCATGGTTCCAGTGCCTGGACACATTTGGTGGAGCCTTGCAGTACTCTCCAACTACATGTACCCAAATTGTCCTTGTATGTGCCATGCTACACAATGTGATCCTGCAGAAACAGCTACTGCAGGAACAGAATGGGGCAGGGCCACACAGCCCCCCCCACCATTGCCAAGGCCTGCACAGGCACAGAGTGACTCGGAGGAGGAACAACCTGAGCCTGCCCCAGTAGGCAGAAGGAAGCGTGCCCAGTATGCCCTGGCCTTGGCAAAGAGGCAACGCATAGCACATGCACTGACACAGTAGGGACCCAGGGAATGACACCTCTCTCTGACTCGCACATACAGTAAAAAGGGATGCCAAACATGACACTACCTGTGCTCAACCATGTATGGGGAGTGTACTATGTGGGTCCGACATAGGCAGCCCTGCAGCACCACCCTCAATATTGGGACACCCACAAGGTAAGTGACTCACACATGCCAGTTGGGGGGGGGGTCACATACCGAAAAACAATTACAGCCAGCAGGATAGGTGTAGACAAACACAAACAAATGTTGTACTATGGCCTCTGAATGAGCCCTATGGGTAACCCCTCCCCCAGGCTTACACAGACAGACTACAGCAGGCCAGGCAGTTGGATGTAAGTTGTGAAGGCTTGGAAGTCAGAAACTAATATGTAGGTAATTAAAGCTAAGATCTGTAGTACACTGGTATGCCTCTAGCTAGCACAATAGTTAATATTACAGACTGAAATGGAGTACCTGACATACCAGTACAGTCCTAGCAAATGTGTACAAGTGTCAGGTGTGGCCCCCCCATCCTACGTACACTTATAGAAACAGTCAGGTGTGCCTCCCCACTTCTGTGTAGAAATGTAGAAATAGTCAGGTGTGCTCTCCCCCTATCCTACAGAGAAATATAGTAACAGTCAGATGTGCCCCCCCAATCCTGTGTAGAAATGTAGAAATAGTCAGGTGTGCCCCCCATCCTACATAGAAATATAGTAACAGTCAGGTGTGCCCCCCAATCCTGTGTAGAAATGTACAGATAGGCAGGTGTGCCCTCCATCCTACATAGAAATATCGGAATAGTCAGGAGTGGCCCCTCCAAACATGTGTAGAAATGTAGAAACAGTCAGGTGTCCCCCCACTATGCAGAAATGTAGTAACAGTCAATGCCAAATGACCAATGGATACCCTGCAGACACAGCATGTTACCCATTGGTGTACAACACAAAGGTCAGCATCGCAGTACAAACTACCTGGACTTGATCCACACATGCAATACAGATGGCCATACTGGGCATGCTCACAAACTTAAACACATGAAGGCCATGTCTGCAAACACCAGTGGACCAGACATATCTGGCAGTCACAGTTCTTAGTGCAGACACATGTCAGTATGCACCACTCCTGCCTTGCACACACAGTGGATAGGAATACAGACATATATGTAAGGACAGCACACTATAATAAGCCAAAGGTAGACAGACATAGATGTGTGGAAGAGGGTGACTGTGACAAGGAGCCATCCAGGCCTGTCTCACCCAGCACACAGCCAAAGGGCCCCAAACACATGAGGTGCAGATGTCACTCACTGCAGATACTAGCCACCAGTATCTGTCAGCATGACAAATTATGTGGTGCACGTGCCAGCTATGCAACATGACTGTACAAGGAAGTAGTCATCTAGCAGCTGTATACACGTACCTGTGACATATAACCCTGTGTGTGCCTGTATGTCAACCCCTACATGAATGGGTTGTGGCCCATGCACACACCACCTTCCCCAGAGCAGTATTCTGACAAGACTGCTGAGATCATCCAATGTGAAATACACCTTTGGGAGAGCTGTAGCTCAGTAATCTCCATGGCGCATCCCATAACTGCTGTAGTGATAAACTAGTTAGGTAGTAGTTCTACTCCCAGACTTGGCAACTGTGTGAGTGTGTGTTTGTGTGCGTGTCTGTCTGACTGTGTAGAGAGCAATGCTTTTTAGGCTACTCACATGCCGTACAATTCATATACTCAACTTTGGCAAGGCTGCTGATGTCACTCACCTAGAAATACACCTCTGGGAAAGTCATAGCCCAATAATCTCCGTAGCGCGTCCTGTAACTGTGTACTATTGTAGTGTGAAAAAGTAGTTAGGTAGGTGATCTAACCCCAGACCTGGTGAGTGTGTGTGTGTGTGTGTGTGTGTGTGTGTGTGTGTGTGTGTGTGTGTGTGTGTGTGTGTGTGTCTGAGTAGAGAGCAATACTTTTTAGGCTACTCACACTCTGTACAATTCATATATTCAGCTTTGGCAAGGCTGCTGATGTCACTCACCTAGACATACACCTCTGGGAAGGGTGTAGCCCAGTAATCTCCATAGCATGTCCTGTAACTGTGTACTGCTGTAGTATAATAATGTAATTAGGTAGATGCTCCAAACCCAGTCTTGGCAACTGTGGGTGTGTGAATCTGTGTGTTTCTGTCTGACTGAGTAAAGAATAATGCTTTTTAGGGTACTCACACTCCTTAGAATTCATATGCTCAACTTTGGCAAGGCTGCTGATGTCACCCACCTAGAAATACACCTCTGGGAAGGTTGTAGCTCAGTAATCTCTGTAGTGCGTCCTGTAACTACATACTGCTGTAGTGTGATTTAGAACTGTGGTGGGGTTCCATCTCCACCCAGGCAGTTCTGGATGTGTTGTGTATGTTTCAATGTCTGTGTATGGA
The DNA here is from genome assembly GCF_019279795.1 of Protopterus annectens. Taxonomy (NCBI): domain Eukaryota; kingdom Metazoa; phylum Chordata; order Ceratodontiformes; family Protopteridae; genus Protopterus; species Protopterus annectens. Next base: position 408,711,910 of record NC_056738.1, read on the forward strand.
GCAATGCATTATAGGCTACTTACTCACAGTGCATTTCAAATGCCCTACTTTAGCAATCCTGCTGATGTCATTCATTGTGAAATACAACTTTGGGGAAGAAGCTCTTTACTAATTCCTGTGGTACGACCTATAACTGCTCCATGCTGTAGTGTGATATAGACCTTGGTTAGGGGTTTTCTACCCACACATGTTAGTTATGGATGTTTTGTGTGTGTCTCACTGCCTGTGTAGGGAACAATGCTTTAGGCTAGTCATTCGCAGTACAGTTGAAATGCCCTTCTTTGGTAATCCTGCTGATGTCATTCATTGTGAAATACACCTTTGGGGAATGGTTTCTTAAGTAATCCCTATGGTGCAGCCTATAACAGCTCCATGCTGTAGTGTGATATAGACCTCAGTCAGGGGTTCTATACCCACACATGTCAGTTGTGGATGTTTTGTGTGTGTCTCACTGTCTGTGTAGGGAGCAATGCATTTTAGGCTAGTCACTTGCAGTACAGTTGAAATGCCCTAGTTTGGCAATCCTGCTGATGTCATTCATTGTGAAATACACCTTTGGGGAAGAAGTACTCCAGTAATGTCTGTGGCGCGTTCTATAACTGTGTAGTGCTGTAGTATAATAAACTAGTTAGGTAGGGGTTCTCCTCCCAGACGTGACAGGTGTGTGTTTGTAACTCATATCCTGTGTGGAAGTGTGGCACCTGTGGGCAATGTAGAGGGGGTTTTGCTTATTTCTTTTATGGTGGCCCTACTATATATCACAATGTCAACCATTAAGGGATAACAGATGTAAATTAGCTGAGAGGCTGGGGTGCAAAGCCATACCCATACATGTGACATCAAGGCCAGTCAATCACAGTTAGCAACCCCACTATTACACAGAGCACACACTCAACCCATGTGTCATATGCACACACATGCCTAGGCAACAGCCAATATGTGGGTAGTACACTGCATATTGGCCACTGATAGTAACTATGCAGTGATAGCAGTGGGCTACAGAGGGCATGTCACCCTGCCCATCTGTCCAATATGCACGTACATGCAGACAGTGCACCTCCACCATGTTCCCCAATGGATACCTGCACCAGCTGTGGTGCCTTCACATATGACTCACAACAGACATACCATGCCTGACAACATGTCCTGAATGGACAGATGTCACTGACATCAGGGAATGCTGTTAGCATGCTATCAATGTAGGTGCAGGGTAAACCTGTTGCCCATTACCAGACCCTGCCACAGGTGGGCAAGACTGGCACATATGATAATAATCTGTGCTCACAACATGGGCCAGACACCCCAGGAACAGTTCCACATGTCACTGTACATGCATGTGGGAGGTGTGCATATCCCAGACACCATCCATGTCATGGACTAAGGAACACATACATGGCAAGTGATGCACAGCATTGGCCCCACACAATAGTCACCCAGGGATTGGTTGGGGGATGCAATACCCACCTGTGTGGGCAAATGCAGAAACTACAGGCCTGAGCCACAATGCAGACCATTGTTATGTGGCCTGATGCCAAGGTATACCCATTGCCTACCCTTGTACAGCCTGCTGGCACAGTTGAACACCACACACCAATGCAGACATGCACCCATGCATGTCAGAACTGGCACTCTGTGTGTTCGTGTGTGAGTTGTATGGTGCATATGTCCACATCGACACTCTAAGTAAACAAAAACCAGGACTAGCTGTTCAGGCACAAAAAAACACACACTTTATTACGTTAGCGCTTTCGGAAAATACAGAGACTGAAGGTCTGAGGAAGGAAAGTCACTGTATTTTCCAAAAGCGCTAACGTAATAAAGTGTGTGGTTTTTTGTGCCTGAACAGCTAGTCCTGGTTTTTGTTTACTTAGTTTGTCTGCTTTGTCACATCGACACTCACTACAACCCCCCAGGGCATACTGAAGCATGCTGTCTGATGTCTGATACCCCCTCATACTCTTTGCCCATATGACCTCCGTATGACCCATGTGGTGCATGTGATACCTGCATATTGATGTGTTGTGGCAATCCCACTAGTGATGAGTTGCACTCCTGGCCCTGCCAAGTGTGTCAATGTGTGTGCGTCCCTCTGTGAGCATCCCTGTGTTGATGCTGGCACCTGTTCATGCAGACAGGCACGTATACTTCACCTACCGTATATCTACCGTATCCCTGTTGCAGATGTCACTCACCATCACATATATGTTCTGAGTGCTCCACAGCAGGTAACCTATGTGGCGCATCCAATAACTGCATCAAACTGTGATAGCACTACATAGTTGTCAGGGGTTTGATACCCTGTGCTGGTGGGTGTGTGACACATACATGCTTCAGTTTTACTATCCCACCCCTCCCTGACATGTATTTGCCTCTGTCTGCCTCCCCCACTCCCTCTCTGTTGGATGTGGAGACCCACACCTGCTTTGCTTAGGGAGCATCATGTGTATTTTAAGTGATGCTCATGATTAGCTGATGGCCTATGCACTAATTACAGCCCTCCCCTAGCTGATTGCATGTGTAACAACTGTGGTAACATTCCCATAGCCATTGCATGGAAACACACTCCAATACCTAGGAACATCATGGTGGTGTTGACCCTTTTCAGTCACTGTGAGCAGGAGCCAGATCTGTTGTTTGGCAAACAGCATCTCAGATGGATTGTGGATTTACCTCTAACAACATACACTGTGGAAAGAGGGCAACAAACAGGAGGGGGGGATGTGCCTGACCTGACTACAGACTGTAAGTGCTGCTATACTGCATTTGGAGTAATGTTGGTTTAACAGTGTTTGTCTGGATATGCCTGTCGTACATGTTGCAACACCTGCCATGTCAGTTCCATGTATATGAGGAATCCCCATCTGCAGGGTCATCTGCAGACTGGGCAGTGTTGTGCCTTTGGTTTCATGTGTTAGCCACGATGCATCTATCTGTGGAATGCAGAAGGTAGTGTGAGGATTGCAGTCTGTATATGGTGAAGGCCATGACAGTTACTGACTTCATGTCCCTCATAGGACATATGTTGCAACAAACCCCATTACAATGGTGAATTTCTGAGGTTATCACAGCAACATGTCTATACTGGCCCTTTTAAATGTGCTGTCAGTCACACCTCTGTCAACCTTTGTACATATGTTGTGCATGAAGTGGTGCATATGTGCTGTACACCATAAATAGTGTCATCATATCTGATAACAAGCCAGTGATATATCAGATTGCTACACGTCATGTACAGTAGGGGTTATATTTCATGACATAACCTGGACATTCTGTGTATCTTTGTACAGTACTGAGGTCTGTGTAGTGATGGTGAATGTCGGCAGTGTGTGTATTGTTAATATGTACTTTAGCCTGTGTACAGACTGTGGTAGATGTCATTGTTCTAGCTCCCCTTCTATCTGATGTTACATGCTGCCCCACTGTATGGTTTTGCCATACATGTTTGTAGGGCCATACACACGTATGTCCCACACCACAGACAGCCATCAGACCAAACTGTGTAGCAGCCCAATATATGTAGGGTCATTCTGTGAGTGGCACATATGAGGATGGTGTAGAACAGATAGTCCATATACTGTAATATTATGCTAGCTTACCATATGTGGCTGTGGCTGTGTTCACATTGGTTGTAGTTATGCACTTTCACACAAGTGTATCTTACCCTGTGCTGTGACATAGCTGTTGAGCCTGCTATATATGCAGGTACATGTGCATTCCCCCATACGAGATGTAGGCCAGTGTTGAGCCAGTCTGCTTGTAGCCTGTACAGTGCATTGTTACATGCCTAGCAGCTTACTGTACTTACCCAGTGAGATGTCATGTGCAGATACTTGCCAGATGTACTGCTGCCGGACCTCCCTTAAAAGTCATGTATGTCAGATGGAGCAGTGGGATGCTGTACAGATGTATGCCAATATCTAGTGGGTAGTATGTGTCCATGGCACCCCTGTACCAGCAGTCATTATGTGTCAGGCCAGACAGGGGTGTGTGAATCCAAAACCTATGGTGGCAAATGTATACCAGTCTTTATGTGTTATACCCATCTACATGGCTGTCTACATCCATATTGTCAGGCCTGGTGCACATGTTGTGAACTAAGGGATTATGTGTATACCTCTGGACTGTACAGGGTGTGCCCGAAGTTCCACATATATTGGCCAATATCTTTGCTGCACTCCACAGGGGCATTACGTGCTAGCGGCAGTACTTTACAATGATTTCCTTAGGATGTCTGTCAGTAGCCAATGGCACACATGTTATAAGCAGATGTCACCTTCCACACACACCATGTCTGTGAAGGTAATCCCAATGACAGTAGCAATAGTCTAGTAATATACCTGCTATACATACCTGACATCCACTTGCACTATGACTTTGAGACTATAGGGGCTGGGGTAGGGCTACACTCCATGTCCAGGACATATGGTGGAAATATATGTACATATACTTATCTAGATAGCTACATATATATATATATATATATATATATATATATATATATATATATATATATATATAAAATTACTCGTGTACTACTTCCAATTACCACTGTCATGGCAACCACCCACTATAAATCCCTACAGCATGTGGGCATGGTCCCTTTACGTGTCTTGTTTGATGGACATCCTTCCTGTGTGTGGGCATCAGTGTTACAGACAGCAGGTAGAAATACGTCTTACAGGAGAACCTGCACACTCAGAGTGGCCATATATTTGTAGAAGGATCAGGAACTACAGACAGACTGTGAGTAGAGTTGTGTTATGCTTTGTATAGTACTGGTGTTACAGGGTGTGTGTGTGTGTGTACATAATAGTCTACCTTGGAATGCAGTCTGTCTGCATAGCTCACTACTGTGGGCCTATCCTCTTGCTGGACTGAGGTATGCCTATCATGTGTTGTTCGTCCACCACACAGGTCCTGTGTCAGATATTACACTGGCAGTGTGTGTGTTGCATGCTATCAGTACATGGCTACATCCATTTCTGTTTCTAACCTCAAATCCCTAACTAAGAGTATGTTGCAGACTATCCTGTAACACCAGCAACTTGCTTAGTGTATGGCAACAGTGTTCCACATATTTATTTATTTATTTGCAGTTGCTTAACCAGTATAGTCCATTGGGCCAAAAGAAACCTTTTTCAATGGAGTCCTGGGGAGAAAAGCTCCAACACAGATTACACAAAGATTACAGAGATTTACATTTCAAACAATTTCTGATTACAAGACATAACAAAATACTGAGGTTACAATCAAAAATACTTGTTTGTTTGTGTCTTTTGGCTTTTCCCGGTTAGGGGTTGCCACAGCGGAACTCCGGTCCGCTAATGATTGGCAGTAGATTTTCACGTGCTGGCTTGCCGGGCCTAATGCACAACCTTCAATGAAGGAATGCCCATTCACGCATGTTGCCACACAGAAGACACCCTAACTGACAATCAAAAATACTAAAAAACAAAATTACATTTTTTTTTTTTTTTGAGAGCATTGTTCAAGTAGGATTAGGAAGTGAGTAGATAGATGCAGAAGCCTTTCAGATTGGTAGGTATAATTAAGAAATTGATTACTAGCTTCAATACAGAATGTATGAGATGGAAGACTGTAGAAAGTGGAGAATGATTATGTGGGGTGGGAGCAGGAGCATTCCCATGTGGATGTTAGGTGGGAGTGAAGTGATTTTTTTAAAGGTAGGGAGGCTAGTGATGGTACGAATGGAGGGAGGGAGGGAGCTCCATAGACGTACTAGGGAAAAGAACAAGAGGTTTTGTCCTGGGGGACGAAGGGGTCTGTAGATTTCTATTAGGTTTTGATTAGTAGATCTGAGAAGTCTTTGTCTGTGGTGTATTTTAAAGGTAGTGGACAGGGAGGGACAGAGGGATGGCTGAAAAATGAGTTTGTGTGCATAGGTGAGCTGAGTATAAGAGAGGTAGTTGGGAAGTTCAAGCCAATTTAGTTTGTGGAGTGGTGCACAGTGATGAGTTGAAGATTTGTTGCTAGTGGCGAATCTGGCTATTTTATTATAACAAGTGGATAGTTTTGTTTTGAGAGATGATCCTAGGTTTTTTAAAAGAGGGGCACCATAGAGAAGGGAGGGTAAGAGAAATGTGGAAGAGAGAGTGATCTTGGTAGCTGGGGTGAGGTATTGCTTGTGTCAGTAGAGCTAAGTTTTTGGTGGGTTTTTTTAATGTTTAGTAGTAGATGTGAATTGAATTTAAGCTTGTCATCGATTTGAACTCCTAGTAGTTTGGTTTCAGATACCAGTTCAAGTTGTGTGTTATTTTGACTGATGATTGAGAATAGTTGTCTATCAAACATGTTGGTTTTAGAGGGGGAAAATATCATTAGTTTTGATTTAGCTGCATTAAGTGCAAGATGGTTGTCTTTCATCCACTGTTCTGTGGTGGAGAAGGCATCTTGAGTCAGCTTTAGGAGAGTTGGGATGGAAGAGGCAGCACAGATGATTGTAGAATCATCTGCATATTGGATGAGGTTAGCATAGGGGATAGAGTGGTAATAATCATTAATGAATATATTGAAGAGGAGGGGGCCTAATATGGAACCTTGTGGGACACCTGTGGGGGTGTTAAGGAAGGAGGAGGTGGCTTTTTTCCACTTGACGGATTGTTGCCTGTTGGAGAGATAGCTGGTGAACCATTTGAGAGTTGAAGGTGATAGGTTTAGCTTAGAAAGTTTAGTAAGTAGTAGGTTATGGGAGATAGTGTCAAAGGCCTTAGAGAGATTGAGTAGGATGGTAGATACAGTGAGACCAGAATCTCTAGCTTTATTCACAGTTTCAAAGAATGAAAGGAGGGCCGTCATAGTGCTATGATTGGGTCGGAATCCGTGTTGAGTAGGAGTTAGTAGGTTGTTGTCTAATAGATGGGGAAGGAGTTGAAGATGGATGCATTTCTCTAGAATTTTTGAAATAGGAGAGAGGATGGCGATGGGCTGGAAGTTGGTAATGTTAGTATTATTACCTACTTTGTGAAGGGGAATGATAAAAGCCTTTTTCCAGAGTTGTGGAACAAGTCCTTCTTGGATAGAGCGGTTGATTAGGATACTGATTGGGAGGGTGATGGCTTCAGCAGCTATGCTGAGGAAATATTAGGGAATGTTATCGGGGGCATTGGTGCATGGTTTTAGCCTCTGCAGGAGTTTTTTTATGGTAGAAGTAGGGATTGGTTTCAGGGAGAATGTAGGGGGTTGAGAGGTTATAGAATGATAGAGTGGAGATGGGGGGGGGCGTTGGGAGAGGACAAGTGGAAGTAGGAGGTGGATAGTTGTTAGGGAAGGAAGAGGTTAGTTTGGAAATACAGTCAATGAAAAAAGAGTTAAATTGGGTGGCAAGATCATTGTCTTGTACATTTGGGCTAGGGATTAGGTTTTCAGTTATACCAGGTTTTAAGAGGGTGGTTATACCTTTCCAGAATTTTTGTGGGTCGGTTTTATGTTTCCTTTGAAGTGAGGAGAAGTAGTTTTGACGGTCTGCTGTGATAAGCTTTTTAATCATGTTACGAAGAGTTTTGTACTAATTGAGGGTAGTGGGAGATTTGTGCTTTTGATAGCATGCCCAGGCTTTGTCTCTAAGTCGCATGGTTGTTAGTGTGCTTTCTGCTAGCCAGGAGGTAGTTTTGTTTTTTATTCTTCTGGTTTTTAAGGGAGCATGAGTATCTAAAAGATTTAGGAAAGTAGAATTAAAGTGAGCGATAGCATTTTCTAGGGGTATAGTTTTTAGGGGGTACCAGTTAAGTGCATTTAGGGAGTCAAACAAGGCTTCTGGGTTGAAGTTTTTTTTGGTATCTGTAAGTGGCGTAATTATGGGTAACTTGTAAGGGAGAAGGAAGACGTCTAGCAAAGATGGGAAGGTGGTCACTAAGGGAGTCAGGAAGAGTTCCACTTTCAGGGTAGTACTGGGGGTGAGAGACTAAGATCCAGTCTAGAATATTGCCATTAGTGAAGTCTTTAGAGGACCTAGTAGTGGAGTTGATGAGTTGAGAGTAGTTATACAGGTTGATGTTAAGGGAGGGGGTAGGGGACTGAATGGCGGTCCAATTAATGTTAGTGTCTCCCATGATGATGGTTTCATTAGAGATATTGGTAGAAAACCAGGAGAGGATATCTTCAGGTACAGAGATATTGTTGCCAGGGGGAATGTAAAGGGAGGCTATGCATATATTTTTGTGTTTATTTAATCGAAGTTGAGCTACTATTAATTCTGCGTTGTTGAAATGGGGAATAGCTTTATTGTAGGGGGTAATGCATAGAGAGGATGAGTAGAGAAGAGCTACTCCACTACCTTTTTTGGGGCTCTGTCTGCTTTGATAATGGAGTAGTCAGGTGGTACTATCTCCACATCTTTTATATGAGGTTTTAACCAGGTTTCAGATATGGCTAAGATGTCAGGTTTGTTATGGTATAGCCAGGCTTATAGGTTTGGAATTTTGTTAGCTAAGCTTTGTGCATTGAGGGATGCTAGTAGGA
>NC_056738.1:408725387-408730387 GCF_019279795.1 Protopterus annectens
GCCAGCAACTCTAACCCTGCGGGTTCTGTCCTTAAGCCAGTTTGCAACCCATCTTGTGACATATGGGTTTACATTTAAGCTGGTAAGTTTTTCTACAATACCCGAGTGGGGTATTGTGTCGAAAGCCTTTGCAAGGTCAAGGTAGGCTGTATGGACTGCCTTACCTACATCAATGTCCTTGGTGACTGTTTTGAAGAAGTCGACCAAGTTCAAAAGGCATGATCTTCCCTTGACAAAGCCAAACTGGGTCGGGTCCAATGTCTGCAAGTCCCCTATATCTTTGTTTATGAGCTCCATTATGATCCTCTCCATAGCTTTGCAGACTAGACTTGTTAAGCTTATGGGCGGTAATTACCAGGGTCCGTAGAGGCACCGCCTTTGTGGAGTGGGACAACAGCTGCCGTACGCCACTCCTTGGGCACGTATCCTGTGGTAAGGCTGAGATTAAACAGCTGCCTTATGTGCGGGTTTAATTCCTCATTTAGCTCGTGTAGCACACAGCCGGGGACACCATCCGGTCCCGTTGATGCTGTGTTTTTAGCTTTAGAGAGAGCAGCTTTCACCTGCGCATTTGAGATGTCCGGGAGGCTACACTCGGCTGGGATAGTTATCTCTCCTTTAGGGGAGGGGGTTGAAGTTTGCACTGAACCTGTCTGCCAGTATGTTGGCAATGTCTGTGGGTTCAGTGATTTTTGTATCATTTTGGACTAATTCTGAGCATATCTGGGAGTTTCCACCCAGGTTCCTAACATAGCTGAAAAAGGCCTTATGATTGTCCTTTGAATCCATGGCAATTTTTCTCTCAAAATTGGCCTTAGTTGATTTTATGAGTGCTCGTATTTTTTTACTAATAATGATCAGGGTGACTTCCCTTTTATGGATTTTGTTGTATCATGTAATAGCTGTGTCCTCTTATTGTAAAGTTTGTTAATGGCTGGGGTCCACCAGCCTGGACGTTGCCCTTTGTGGAAAGAGTCTTGGTTTTATTTGGGATTGCCTGATCCATGCAGTCCTGGAGGTGTTCATAGAAGGCATTTGTAAGGGCTTCCGCAGCTTGGGTTGTGGTTTCCACTGGCTCAGGGGCCTTGAAGGATACCACACCAGTCTTGAGTAGTGTGAAGTTTGCTTTAGAGAAGTTCTTCACTATGGTCTTTTTGTTTGGGGTGGGGGCGGGATGTGGATTTCCAGTGAGATTAGTTTATGATCAGATCTCACCAATGAGGGATATACTTCCGATGTGGAACATTTTGTCCCCATGTTTGTGACAATGAGATCTAGTATATTTTCTCCTCTCGTGGGAACAGTGACTAGCTGTTCCATGGCATTTGAATTTATGAACTCCAGGAACCGTTGGGCTAGAAAGTTAGGGCTTGAGTAATGTTCCCAGTCTATATTCGGGTAGTTGAAATCACCCAATATGATGGTGTTTGGAGATACATTTATACCCTCCAGTGTCTTCAGGAAGGCTGTGTGGGGTTCCTGAGTTTGAGAGGGTGGCCTGTAGCATGCTACAATTTGTAGAGCAGTTTTGCCTATGGTTAGTTGCACCTGGATGGTTTCTGAAGCTTTGCGTTGCCACCAACCTGGAGGTGTGGGTATCCTTTATGAATATGGATACACCCCTCCTTTTGTGGTGTGGTCCGGGTTTTGGGGCCAGAACGCATGATATGAGGTAAAACCTAATAGTGCCGGGTGCTCTCAGGAGCCTTGAACCAGGTTTCAGTTACAGCACAGACATCAATGTTCTCCATACTGAGAAGGGCCTCGAGTGTGTGCATTTTGAGATTTAGACTTCTGGCATTGAGCAGCATTACCCTCAGTTTCTTCCCATTTTTGTTTTCTAGGGTGGTAGGTTTAGAATTTGAGCCTTGCCTAAAAAGGCACTATGGGGGTGGCAAGAGCCTTAGCCAATATCCGGAATCCCAGGGGTGACAGGTGCAAGCCGTCCCTTGCGAAGCAGCGTGGCTTGTCAAGCATGTCATCCCAGGCAGACAGACACTGGATCCCCTTTGAATGACACCAGACATTAAGCCAATTGTTAAAGCTGATCATCTTGTCTCTATATTGTGGCATCATTCTTGGTGAAGGAAGGATACTGCTCAGGGTTAGCATCATACCTGCCTGGGCTACATAATCAGAGAGCTCCTCTATGTCTCTTTTCATGTAGTCCAGGGAGGTACGTCTCAGGTCGTTCACACCAGCATGGACAATGACTGTGTCATATTTGTACTTGCCGTGGAGTGACCCGAGTGCTTGTGTTATGTGGCGGATTCTAGCGCCCGATAGGCAGCTTACTGTGACCCTCTCCTTGTTCAGCCTGGTGAGTGGGACGTCAGTGTGTCTGACTATGGAGTCACCTATGACAAGTATGTTTGGTGTTGTATTTGGCCTTAAGGGCTGTGACTGCTTTGCACACTGCTTTTGTGGTTTATGTGTTGCTTGTGGGGTGTCTTGAGGTAGCAGTTGTTTGGGTGTCTGCTTTGGAGGCCTCTGCTGTTTAGGTAAATTTTTACTCAGAGCCTCCGAGTATGTCTTTGTGTGTTTATGTGTTTGATTCAGTGGAGTGGTAGCATTATGTGAGGCTGGTTTTGTGGTGTGTGTAGTTGCCTTCTCCTCCTGTCTGGTCTTGCCAGTCCTGAGTTGAGAGAGCTCAGCCTCCAGTTTGGCTAAATAGCTGCATCTCGCAAGTATTTGTGTTATGTGGGAGGAGGAGAGGGTTGTCTGTGTACATGAGGCAGTTATAACATTGCCTCAAGATTCCCAGATTCACCAGCTGGACCGGAGAGAAGATTGACAACTGACCTTTGGACATGCTAGAATAATATTGGGAATTCCTTAATTGAAAACAAGGGCCAGTGGGGAGTGAGGGTGTAGTGCTTTTAATTTTTAGTGCTGACTTATATAATTGCTTTAGTGAGCAAGTGCCAGGTAACTTGAGTGCAATGTGTTACAAGTAACTAAATGCAAAAACGACAAACAGTAACTTTCTTTCAAGTGAAACAAGGAAATAAGTACAGTAAGCAATGCAGATATCACTAGTGATCCACAGAAGTGCTGAGAAGTTGCGTATTAGGTGGAATTAGCTTCCAGGGAAATAACAAGCAAACAAACAACAAGCATATAAACAAAGCTAGATTCAGCAGGCCTGGATCTAGTCTATGCTAGAGCAAACAAGGTGAACAAATTTCAGTAAGATACAGTTCAAATATTCAGGCACTATAAACCTTTAACCAGAAATTCCCAGCTCAGAAGGGCAGAGTCCAGCCTCTTCCCCCACAAGAGTGCAGACCACGAACCTTCTTAATGTAAAATAACTAGCCTGAAGCCCAAGTGCCTAAACCAGAACTAATACACTTGGACACTGGGCTCTCAATCAGCAGTTCCCAACTTAGAAGGATGAAAGCTACCTGTCCTGCCACCACAGTGCTTGCCACAAACCTTCCTAATGTAAAACAACTGGTCTGAAGCCCAAGTGCTTAATCCAAAAGACTTGAATGATAGCTACACTTTAATCAAGTTGCAACCAAGCAGTAATAAATACCATTGAATACTTTAGAGAATGTCTGGATTAGTGCTCAAGTTACACAAACAAAGCTAGATCCAGCAGGCCCGAATCCAGTCTATGCCACAGCAAACAAGGCGCACCAACTTCAGTAAGAAACAGTTCAGATATGCATGCACTATAAGCCTTTAACCAGAAATTCCCAGCTCAGAAGGGCAGAGTCCAGCCTCTCCTCCCACAAGAGTGCAGACCACGAACCCTCTTAATGTAAAATAACTGGCTTGAAAGCCCAAGTGCTTAAACCAGAATTAATACACTTTTAGAATAACAGACACTGAGCCCTCAATCAGCAGTTCTCAACCTAGAAGGATGTAAGCTACCTGTTCTGTCACAACAGTGCAGACCACAAACCCTCTCAGTGCAAAACAACTAACTGGTCCGAAGCCCAAGTGTTTAAACCAAAAGGCTTAGAATGAGTTACACCAAGCAGTAATAAATACAATTGAGTATTTTAAGATGATGCAAAAGTAAAAAGAAGTAGGTAAAAACACAAGTACAGTAAAAGCAGATGAAATTTTTTTTTTTTTTTTTTTCTGAACAAGTGCTGAGATCAAAGAAACAGATTTGAGTGCTGAAACTAGAAAACTGGCTAGTTATAAGAAAAAAAACAAGCTAGAAGGCTTCCCTCAAACACAGAAGGGCTTGGGGGCTCAGAAGCCTACAAATAGTCTGTACCACTTAACAAGAAAGGCAGGAAATAAGCTTATTTTTTTTTTTCTATTTCCCAGATGCTCTCTTTGTACACAGTAGGAGTGCCTGAAATCAGAATATGATCTCACTGCACTCAGTTGAGTGAGCAAATGAGATGGGCCCAGAGGCAGGCTGAGGGGCGGGCAATTTCAATGGGAATAACTAACTTCAGTTAAAAATTCCTTCAACACTCAAATTAAATGCTGTATTTTTTTAAAAAAAAAGTGCAGATAAAGGTACTTAAATTCTCTTATACGTCCAGTTGAATATAACCAAGTTCTTAGCTGGCCAAGCTGAAGTTTTAAAGCAGGAATTATTTCACATGCACCAGTTTAAATATGCAAGGACAGGAAATCAAAGAATGTGGCTACCCCCACACCTGTAATTACTAGCAAATAACAAAATTCAGCCAACACTAGCTTCAGTTCAAGTTACTGAAGAGCAGAATAACTTCAGTTAAAAATTCCTTCAACACTCAAATTAAATACTGTATTTTTAAAAAAAGTGCAGATAAAGGTACTTAAATTCTCTTATACGTCCAGTTGAATATAACCAAGTTCTTAGCTGGCCAAGCTGAAGTTTTAAAGCAGGAATTATTTCACATGCACCAGTTTAAATATGCAAGGACAGGAAATCAAAGAATGTGGCTACCCCACACCTGTAATTACTAGCAAATAACAAAATTCAGCCAACACTAGCTTCAGTTCAAGTTACTGAAGAGCAGAATAACTTCAGTTAAAAATTCCTT